>NC_069500.1:839406069-839571069 GCF_027579735.1 Bombina bombina
TTGGGGGGTTTGGTTGCGTGGGTGGTAGGTTTTACTGTTGGGGTGTTTGTATATTTTTTTACAGGTAAAAGAGCTGATTTCTTTGGGGCAATGCCCCACAAAAGGCACTTTTAAGGGTCATTGCCAGTTTAGTGTGTGTGTGGGGGGCTTTTTATCTTGATAGGGCTATTAGATTAGGAGTAATTCGTTTTTATTTTTGATAATTTAGTTTTTTATTTTGTGTAATTTAGTGTTTATTTTTTTGTAATTTAGATAATTGTATTTTATTAATTTAATTTATTTTATTTTATTGTAATGTTAGGTATTAATATAAGGCAGGTTAAGTTTTATTTTACAGGTAACTTTGTATTTATTTTGAATATTTAGCTAGTAAATAGTTAATAACTATTTACTAACTAGTCTATTTTGATAGGGCTATTAGATTAGGAGTAATTCGTTTTTATTTTTGATAATTTCGTTTTTGATTTTGTGTAATTTAGTGTTTATTTTTTTTGTAATTTAGATAATTGTATTTTATTAATTTAATTTATTTTATTTTATTGTAATGTTAGGTATTAATATAAGACAGGATAAGTTTTATTTTACAGGTAACTTTGTATTTATTTTGAATAGGTAGCTAGTAAATAGTTAATAACTATTTACTAACTAGTCTACCTAGTTAAAATAAATACAAATTTACCTGTGAAATAAAAATAAAACCTAAGCTAGCTACAATATAACTATTAGTTATATTTTAGCTAGCTTAGGTTTTATTTTACAGGTAAGTATGTATTTAGTTTTAAATAGGAATTATTTAGGTAATAATTGTAAGGTTTATTTTAATTATATTTAAGTTAGGGGGTGTTAGGGTTACGTTAGGGTTCGGGTTAGGTTTAGGAGTTAATATATTTATGTAGTTTTAGTGATGTGGGAGGCCAGAGGTTTAATAATTTTAGTATAGTGGCAGTGACATTTGGGGCGGCAGATTAGGGGCTAATAAGTGTAGGTAGGTGGCGGAGATGTTAGGGCCAGCAGATTAGGGGTTAATAAATTTATGTAGGTGGCGTCGATCTTGGGGCGGCAGATTAGGGGTTAATAACTAATGTAGGTTGCTGCGATATTAGGGGTGAAAGATTAGGGGTTAATAACTGTAATGTAGGTGGCAGCAGATTAGGGGTAAATAACATTATGTAGGTTGCGGCGATGTCGGGGGCGGCAGATTAGGGGTGTTTAGATGTGGTTTTTATGTTAGGTTTAATTATAACTTTTTCTTTCCCCATAGACATCAATGGGGCTGCGTTACGGAGCTTTTCATTCCGTGATCTCAGGTGTTAGGCTTTTTTTTTTGCCGGCTCTCCCCATTGATGTCTATGGGGAAATCGTGCACGAGCACTTAAAAAAAACGCTTGTATTTGGGTGAGGTATGGAGCTCAACGCCACCATATCGCCCGCACAAGCCGGGTTTTTTCAAACCTGTATTAGCAGCGCTATAGTATATATACTTTGTGGCGGTTGTTAATTTCCCTATAGCGCTCAAAACTCGCAATCTAGCTGATGGATAGATATATAGGGATAGATATATATTTTTTTAAAATATACAGATATATATATATATAGAAATATCTATTAAAAAATAAATAAGTGAAGAAAATAGGAATGTGAAGTATTACTAACGCACAGTTGATCCAGTGCAGTGTTGATGAGCGAGCAATAAAATGAAAAGGCTTTCTTTAGCACTCCCCACAGAAAAAGAGTTAGTGCGGTTGCAATATCCGTCCTGCAGTTAGTGCACCTGACTCTTTCACTTGCTCGCTATTTTTTTTCCTTTTAACGTGTTGTACCTGTGCTAATTCAAAAGCGCTTCCCCCTCCCCCCTTAAAGGGACACTAAACCCAATTTTTTTTTCATGATTCAGAAAGAGCATGCAATTTTAAGCAACTTTCTAATTTACTCCTATTATCAATATTTCTTCATTCTCTTGATATTTTTATTTGAAAAGCAAGAATGCAAGTCTAGAAGCCAGCCCTTTTTTGGTGCACAACCTGGGTTATGCTTGCTGATTGGTGGCTAAATGCACCCACCAATAAACAAGTGCTGTCCAGTGTACTGAACCAAAAGTTGGCTGGCTCCTTAGCTTAGATACCTTCTTTTTTCAAATAAAGATAACAAGAGAACAAAGAAAAATCGATAATAGAAGTAAATTAGAAAGTTGCTTAAAATTGCATGCTTTATCTGAATCAATAGTAGAAATGATAAGGACGGTGTAAATTTTACAAACATAAGGCCCCTTCAATATGTAATGTAAGGTAATAGATATAGATATACAATCTTTCAAGTATTCTATTCAAACCAGTTAAATTCACTGGTGGATTATTAGGAAGGGGGGGGGGGGGGGGTGCTGACTCTCTGGTAGGTATATAGGTAATAAAAAGAGAGAAGTTGACAGTAACCAGCACTCACATAACACCATAAGCAGCCATGATATACAAACCGAGTCAGTGTCAGAGACTGGTTATAGATTAAAACATAACTTTTACTATTGACAAGGTAAAAATGGTAAGATGTACTAGGTGTATTACATAGAAATATTGAGGACATACATTTAAAACTGGGATTAAAAAGAGATCAGGACTATGTGTGTGAGACACAGAGGAAAAAATCAAATGTTATAAATCATTATTTTCGAATCCAACAACTCAATTTTTGATGAACTACAAGAGCTTAATATCAGAAGCTAAAATGAATGGAACTATCAGTCAAAAAGAATATAGTTTCCTAGAAGTAAAAAACCCTTTCCTACCGAAAGTTCACAAAAATAGAAATAAACCACCAGGTAGACCTATAGTCTACCGGTTTGTATATTATGGCTGCTTATGGTGTTAAGTGAGTGCTGGGTACTGTCAACTTCTCTCTTTTTATTACCTCTATCTGAATCAAAAATGGGTTTAGTATCCCTTTAAGCACAGTTAGCGCTCATGAGCGTTAAAAAAATAGCGCACCACTTGTAATCTGGCCTATAAAGGGGAATTATGTGTTGAATTTTTTTTTTATATATAAATCCTAAAACCTACCTCATTTCAGCTACTCAGAAACTCTAAATTGTAGTTTCATAATGTTTATTCTATTTAAATATACTTGATAGGGGCCTAGATTAACCTTCTTCTGCTATTTAGTTTAAAAACTAGAAACAAAGGTTAAGTGTCACTCAGCCTAAAATGTTAGAAACGACATTCTCACAGACGCAGTAAAACCTACCCACTGAAATCAGTATCTTTGTAGAATGACTAACGCTTAATAGATTACGCTGACAGAAATCAATCAGAAGCAGCTAACGCACGCTCCCAAAGTTCCCAAGTAAATAAAACTCATACTTTTAATTAGGGTAATATTAGTACTAATATAATAAGTGATATTGGTTAGTGTATCTAATATGTGAAAGCTCCCATACCCCAGAGACAACTGGATACGAATACAAAGTGTCTCTTAGTACAGGTTTAATCTTCATTTTCATCAAAAGTCTCTACTACGCCCCTCCATAACCTCATTCAAAATAATTTAATTTGTAGATTTTAGATTCTAACAATGTATTAAACTCATAACCCTTAGCAAACCTAGTTCTCACTCCCTACATCAAAATAAATACAACTGATGTAATTCATTTTAAATCAATAAGAACAGATGGGTGACTTTGTGATGTCACTAGGTTGTTGCTTATTTTTATCATTAGTTTATAGTTTAAAATTGCATTACAGTTTATTACGATTCTAATACAATTATCGAAAGATGCATTATTTAATGGCACGATTAACACAATTATGTCTTCCTGTTTGGTTAATTAAGCGGAAGGTATTTCAATTGAAAGGGACATGAAACTCAAATTATTTCTGTTAGAGCATGCAATTTGTAAACCACTTTCCGATTTACTTGTACTAGCTAATTTGTTTTGTTCTCTTAGTATCCTTAATTGAAAAGGCTCAGGAGCTGCTGATTAGTGGATGCACATATATGGTTTATGCTAGCTACAAGTAGTGCTTCTGAGAAGTAAATCCGGTGATTGCAATGCTTATTTAAATACATATGCACCTTAACCCATAGGGAGGTTTCACCCAGGTTGATTTTGGAAAGCTAAGCAGGTATGCACCCGTTGTATTCTGGTAATGGTGTACTGTACATGTTATGGCGTAAACATTCATCCCAGCCTGTGAGTGCATCTCATTGTGTTTTATGTTTAATTTAGGGTAAATACAATTAGCCTGAGCACCCTCCCAGGTAATATCTCCGCTCAGCTTGAGCATCAGCTCATTGCACAAGGTAGGGTGAGATGACAAATATACTTGTGATATGGAGTTTTTTTCATCTTTATTTTGGCTTAAAAAATAAACAAAATGCTTTAATCATCAGTTCTATGGGTTATTATTTGGCATTATGAAGGGTTGTAGCCATTTAAGATGATGTCATATGTAGAGCCAACCAATTATGTACACACCTATACTTATCCACATTTGATACTACACAAATGTATCAATAGGTAGACATTTCCCTTTTCCTGCTAAATGGAAATATATTCATGTTTCTCATTAATCTAAAAACAGAATTTATGTTTACCTGATAAATTTCTTTCTCCAACGGTGTGTCCGGTCCACGGCGTCATCCTTACTTGTGGGATATTCTCTTCCCCAACAGGAAATGGCAAAGAGCCCAGCAAAGCTGGTCACATGATCCCTCCTAGGCTCCGCCTACCCCAGTCATTCGACCGACGTTAAGGAGGAATATTTGCATAGGAGAAACCATATGGTACCGTGGTGACTGTAGTTAAAGAAAATAAAATATCAGACCTGATTAAAAAAACCAGGGCGGGCCGTGGACCGGACACACCGTTGGAGAAAGAAATTTATCAGGTAAACATAAATTCTGTTTTCTCCAACATAGGTGTGTCCGGTCCACGGCGTCATCCTTACTTGTGGGAACCAATACCAAAGCTTTAGGACACGGATGAAGGGAGGGAGCAAATCAGGTCACCTAAATGGAAGGCACCACGGCTTGCAAAACCTTTCTCCCAAAAATAGCCTCAGAAGAAGCAAAAGTATCAAACTTGTAAAATTTGGTAAAAGTGTGCAGTGAAGACCAAGTCGCTGCCCTACATATCTGATCAACAGAAGCCTCGTTCTTGAAGGCCCATGTGGAAGCCACAGCCCTAGTGGAATGAGCTGTGATTCTTTCGGGAGGCTGCCGTCCGGCAGTCTCGTAAGCCAATCTGATGATGCTTTTAATCCAAAAAGAGAGAGAGGTAGAAGTTGCTTTTTGACCTCTCCTTTTACCTGAATAAACAACAAACAAGGAAGATGTTTGTCTAAAATCCTTTGTAGCATCTAAATAGAATTTTAGAGCGCGAACAACATCCAAATTGTGCAACAAACGTTCCTTCTTTGAAACTGGTTTTGGACACAGAGAAGGTACGATAATCTCCTGGTTAATGTTTTTGTTAGAAACAACTTTTGGAAGAAAACCAGGTTTAGTACGTAAAACCACCTTATCTGCATGGAACACCAGATAAGGAGGAGAACACTGCAGAGCAGATAATTCTGAGACTCTTCTAGCAGAAGAAATCGCAACTAAAAACAAAACTTTCCAAGATAATAACTTAATATCAACGGAATGTAAGGGTTCAAACGGAACCCCCTGAAGAACTGAAAGAACTAAATTGAGACTCCAAGGAGGAGTCAAAGGTTTGTAAACAGGCTTGATTCTAACCAGAGCCTGAACAAAGGCTTGAACATCTGGCACAGCTGCCAGCTTTTTGTGAAGTAATACCGACAAGGCAGAAATCTGTCCCTTCAGGGAACTTGCAGATAATCCTTTTTCCAATCCTTCTTGAAGGAAGGATAGAATCCTAGGAATCTTAACCTTGTCCCAAGGGAATCCTTTAGATTCACACCAACAGATATATTTTTTCCAAATTTTGTGGTAAATCTTTCTAGTCACAGGCTTTCTGGCCTGAACAAGAGTATCGATAACAGAATCTGAGAATCCTCGCTTCGATAAAATCAAGCGTTCAATCTCCAAGCAGTCAGCTGGAGTGAAACCAGATTCGGATGTTCGAACGGACCCTGAACAAGAAGGTCTCGTCTCAAAGGTAGCTTCCAAGGTGGAGCCGATGACATATTCACCAGATCTGCATACCAAGTCCTGCGTGGCCACGCAGGAGCTATCAAGATCACCGACGCCCTCTCCTGCTTGATCCTGGCTATCAGCCTGGGGATGAGAGGAAATGGCGGGAACACATAAGCTAGTTTGAAGGTCCAAGGTGCTACTAGTGCATCCACTAGAGCCGCCCTGGGATCCCTGGATCTGGCCCCGTAGCAAGGAACTTTGAAGTTCTGACGAGAGGCCATCAGATCCATGTCTGGAATGCCCCACAGGTGAGTGACTTGGGCAAAGATTTCCGGATGGAGTTCCCACTCCCCCGGATGCAATGTCTGCCGACTCAGAAAATCCGCTTCCCAATTTTCCACTCCTGGGATGTGGATAGCAGACAGGTGGCAGGAGTGAGACTCCGCCCAAAGAATAATTTTGGTTACTTCTTCCATCGCTAGGGAACTCCTTGTTCCCCCCTGATGGTTGATGTACGCAACAGTCGTCATGTTGTCTGATTGAAACCGTATGAACCTGGTCCTCGCAAGCTGGGGCCAGGCCTGGAGAGCATTGAATATCGCTCTCAGTTCCAGAATATTTATCGGTAGAAGAGATTCTTCCCGAGACCAAAGACCCTGAGCTTTCAGGGATCCCCAGACCGCGCCCCAGCCTATCAGACTGGCGTCGGTCGTGACAATGACCCACTCTGGTCTGTGGAACATCATCCCTTGAGACAGATTGTCCAGGGACAGCCACCAACGGAGTGAGTCTCTGGTTCTCTGATTTACTTGTATCTTCGGAGACAAGTCTGTATAGTCCCCATTCCACTGACTGAGCATGCACAGTTGTAATGGTCTTAGATGAATGCGCGCAAAAGGAACTATGTCCATCGCCGCCACCATCAACCCGATCACTTCCATGCACTGAGCTATGGAAGGAAGAGGAACGGAATGAAGTATCCGACAAGAGTCCAGAAGCTTTGTTTTTCTGGCCTCTGTTAGAAAGATCCTCATTTCTAAGGAGTCTATAATTGTTCCCAAGAAGGGAACCCTTGTTGACGGGGATAGAGAACTCTTTTCCACGTTCACTTTCCAGCCGTGAGATCTGAGAAAGGCCAGGACAATGTCCGTGTGAGCCTTTGCTTGAGGAAGGGACGACGCTTGAATCAGAATGTCGTCCAGGTAAGGTACTACTGCAATGCCCCTTGGTCTTAGCACCGCTAGAAGGGACCCTAGTACCTTTGTGAAAATCCTTGGAGCAGTGGCTAATCCGAAAGGAAGCGCCACGAACTGGTAATGTTTGTCCAGGAATGCAAACCTTAGGAACCGATGATGTTCCTTGTGGATAGGAATATGTAGATACGCATCCTTTAAATCCACCGTGGTCATGAATTGACCTTCCTGGATGGAAGGAAGGATAGTTCGAATGGTTTCCATCTTGAACGATGGGACCTTGTGAAAGGAATGTTTAGTAGCTTGTTCTTGGAAGACGCATCAGCCGACCAAGATTTCAACCAAAGCGCTCTGCGCGCCACAATAGCAAACCCAGAGTTCTTAGCCGCTAACTTAGCCAATTGCAAAGAGGCGTCTAGAGTGAAAGAATTAGCCAATTTGAGAGCATTGATTCTGTCCATAATCTCCTCATAAGGAGGAGAGTCACTATCGAGCACCTTAAGCAGTTCATCAAACCAGAAATATGCGGCAGTAGTGACAGGGACAATGCATGAAATGGGTTGTAGAAGGTAACCCTGCTGAACAAACATCTTTTTAAGCAAACCTTCTAATTTTTTATCCATAGGATCTTTGAAAGCACAACTATCCTCTATGGGAATAGTGGTGCGTTTGTTTAAAGTAGAAACCGCTCCCTCGACCTTGGGGACTGACTGCCATAAGTCCTTTCTGGGGTCGACCATAGGAAACAATTTTTTAAATATGGGGGGAGGGACGAAAGGAATACCGGGCCTTTCCCATTCTTTATTAACAATGTCCGCCACCCGCTTGGGTATAGGAAAAGCTTCTGGGAGCCCCGGCACCTCTAGGAACTTGTCCATTTTACATAGTTTCTCTGGGATGACTAAATTTTCACAATCATCCAGGGTGGATAATACCTCCTTAAGCAAAATGCGGAGATGTTCCAATTTAAATTTAAATGTAATCACATCAGATTCAGCCTGCTGAGAAATGTTCCCTAAATCAGTAATTTCTCCCTCAGACAAAACCTCCCTGGCCCCCTCAGATTGGGTTAGGGGCCCTTCAGAGATATTAATATCAGCGTCGTCATGCTCTTCAGTAACTAAAACAGAGCAGCCACGCTTACGCTGACAAGGGTTCATTTTGGCTAAAATGTTTTTGACAGAATTATCCATTACAGCCGTTAATTGTTGCATAGTAAGGAGTATTGGCGCGCTAGATGTACTAGGGGCCTCCTGAGTGGGCAAGACTCGTGTAGACGAAGGAGGGAATGATGCAGTACCATGCTTACTCCCCTCACTTGAGGAATCATCTTGGGCATCATTGTCATTATCACATAAATCACATTTATTTAAATGAATAGGAATTCTGGCTTCCCCACATTCAGAACACAGTCTATCTGGTAGTTCAGACATGTTAAACAGGCATAAACTTGATCAGAAAGTACAAAAAACGTTTTAAAATAAAACCGTTACTGTCACTTTAAATTTTAAACTGAACACACTTTATTACTGCAATTGCGAAAAAACATGAAGGAATTGTTCAAAATTCACCAAATTTTCACCACAGCGTCTTAAAGCCTTGAAAATATTGCACACCAATTTTGGAAGCTTTAACCCTTAAAATAACGTAACCGGAGCCGTTTTAAGCTTTAAACCCCTTTACAGTCCCTGGTATCTGCTTTGCTGAGACCCAACCAAACCCAAAGGGGAATACGATACCAAATGACGCCTTCAGAAGTCTTTTATAAGTATCAGAGCTCCTCTCACATGCGACTGCATGCCATGCCTCTCAAAAACAAGTGCGCAACACCGGCGCGAAAATGAGACTCTGCCTATGCTTTGGGAAAGCCCCTAAAGAATAAGGTGTCTAAAACAGTGCCTGCCGATATTATTATATCAAAATACCCAGATAAAATGATTCCTCAAGGCTAAATATGTGTTAATAATCAATCGATTTAGCCCAGAAAAAGTCTACAGTTTAAATAAGCCCTTGTGAAGCCCTTATTTACAATCGTAATAAACATGGCTTACCGGATCCCATAGGGAAAATGACAGCTTCCAGCATTACATCGTCTTGTTAGAATGTGTCATACCTCAAGCAGCAAGGGACTGCAAACTGTTCCCCCAACTGAAGTTAATTGCTCTCAACAGTCCTGTGTGGAACAGCCATGGATTTTAGTTACGGTTGCTAAAATCATTTTCCTCATACAAACAGAATTCTTCATCTCTTTTCTGTTTCTGAGTAAATAGTACGTACCAGCACTATTTGAAAATAACAAACTCTTGATTGAATAATGAAAAACTACAGTTAAACACTAAAAAACTCTAAGCCATCTCCGTGGAGATGTTGCCTGTACAACGGCAAAGAGAATGACTGGGGTAGGCGGAGCCTAGGAGGGATCATGTGACCAGCTTTGCTGGGCTCTTTGCCATTTCCTGTTGGGGAAGAGAATATCCCACAAGTAAGGATGACGCCGTGGACCGGACACACCTATGTTGGAGAAATAATGTTGTATTTTTAGCTGTGGACATTTCCTCCTATTTTATATTTTATTCTATTTCAGTTGTTATGGAATTCTATCAACATGTTACTAGATCTTGCTCAGTGTTACTTCCATTTAAATTTAAAAAAAAAAAGAATTTATTTTATCTATTTATTTATTTTTCTATTTATTTTATCTATTTATTTTATTTATTTTTGAAGCAAAATGCAAACTTACCTTTGTAACCCAGATCCCCCTCTCAAACAATGAATATCAGCCTAGGCCAAGTATATGTCTGCAGTCTGCACAGCTGGGTCAGTCCTAAAATGAATTTTATAGTGCATTGGAATGTAATATTAAAGATATTGCATTATTTTCATTGCTTTACAGAATAAAAAAATAGAATGTTCATTAGCAATACTGGTATCTTGGAGGCTCATGCAAAATGCATGTGATTGCACAATAAACTTTAAGAGATATAAAATTCAATTTGTTGATATATGCGTAGTGCAATTAGCAATTAAGTACCGCATTGCGGGATATCTGCATACAAAATAAATGTTTTAAATGCATTTCAATTCTCCATTCTGTTTCTGCAAAATGTATAGGGTTTTGCTATGTCATACAGACTAAGGGGCCGATTTATCATCGGTCTGTCCGACATGATCTGCTCAGTTCTTGTGAACTGCTTGTGCAATGGCGCCCCCTGCAGATTTGTGGCCAATCGGCCGCTAGCAGGGGGTGTCAATCTACTATACGATCGGGCAGATTAATGTCCGCAGCCTTTAGAGCAGACGGACCAGTTATGGATCAGCAGTCTTAAGACCGCTGCTTCATAACTGCTGTTTCCGGCAAGGCTGAAGGCTCGCGGGGAAACAGGGGCATCAAGCTCCATTCGGAGCTTGATAATTTGGCCCTTAAGAATACAACCATTACTTTGAAAAACCTGGTATTCTTAGTTCTTAAAGGAACAGTATACGGTAAAATAGTTTCCTTTAATGTATTTCCAATTACTTTTTTTCCCCAACTGCAGAGTATAAAATGTATGAGAATTTGCTTTTTATTATTTATTTCTGTAAATAAAATAGCTGATTTTGTGTTTTGAAGCCAAAACCTAATAAAAAGTAAATTTATGCTTACCTGATAAATTAATTTCTACTATGGTACGACCAGTCCACGGATTCATCCTTTACTTGTGGGATATTATCCTCCTGCTAACAGGAAGTGGCAAAGAGCACCACAGCAGAGCTGTCTATATAGCTCCTCCCTTAGCTCCACCCCCCAGTCATTCGACCGAAGGTACAGGAAGAAAAAGGAGAAAATACAAGGTGCAGAGGTGACTGAAGTTTAAAATAAAAAAAATATAATCTGTCTTAAAATGACAGAGCGGGCCGTGGACTTGTCGTACCATAGAAGAAATTAATCAGGTAAGCATAAATTTACTTTTCTTCTATAAGGTACGATGAGTCCACGGATTCATTGTTTACCTGTGGGATACAATACCAAAGCTACAGGACACGGATGAACGGGAGGGACAAGACAGATGGTTAAACAGAAGGCACCACTGCTTGAAGAACTTTTCTCCCAAAAATAGCCTCCGAAGAAGCAAAAGTATCAAATTTGTAAAACTTGGAAAAGGTATGAAACGAAGACCAAGTCGCAGCCTTACAAATCTGTTCAACAGAAGCATCATTTTTAAAAGCCCATGTGGAAGCCACCGCTCTAGTAGAGTGAGCTGTAATCCTTTCAGGAGGCTGCTGTCCAGCAGTCTCGTATGCCAAACGGATGATGCTTTTCAGCCAAAAAGAGAGGTAGCCGTAGCTTTTTGACCTCTACGTTTTCCAGAATAGACAACAAACAAAGAAGATGTTTGATGGAAATCTTTCATTGCTTGCAAGTAAAACTTCAAAGCACGAACCACGTCCAAGTTGTGCAACAGACGCTCCTTCTTAGAGGAAGGATTAGGGCACAGAGAAGGAACAACAATTTCCTGATTGATATTCCTATTAGTAACAACCTTAGGAAGGAACCCAGGTTTGGTACGCAAAACCACCTTATCAGCATGGAAAACAAGATAAGGCGAGTCGCATTGCAATGAAGATAGTTCAGAAACTCTTCGAGCCGAAGGGATAGCAACTAAAAACAGAACTTTCCAAAATAGAAGCTTAATATCTATGGAATGCATAGGTTGAAACAGAACCCCTTGAAGAACTTTAAGAACTAAATTAAAATTCCATGGCGGCGCAACAGGTTTAAACACAGGCTTGATTCTAACTAAAGCCTGACAGAACGACTGAACGTCTGGAACATCTGCCAGATGCTTGTGCAGTTGAATTGATAAAGCAAATATCTGTCCCTTTAAGGAACTAGCTGATAGCCCCTTCTCCAATCCTTCTTGGAGAAAGGACAAAATCCTAGGAATCCTGATCTTACTCCATGAGTAGCCTTTGGATTCGCACCAATAAAAATATTTACGCCATATCTTATGATAAATTTTCCTAGTGACAGGCTTTCGAGCCTGAAGCAAGGAATCTCTGACCGACTCAGAGAAACCCTGCTTGGATAAAATCAAGAGTTCAATCTCCAAGCAGTCAGCCGCAGAGAAACTAGATTTGGATGCTGGAACGAACCTTGAATCAGAAGGTCCTGTCTCAGTGGCAGAGTCCATGGAAGAGATGACATGTCCACCAGGTCTGCATACCAAGTCCTGCGTGGCCACGCAGGTGCTATCAAAATCACAGAAGCTCTCTCCTGTTTGATTCTGGCAATCAAACGAGGAAGGAGAGGAAATGGTGGAAACACATAAGCCAGGTTGAACGACCAGGGTATTGCAAGAGCATCTATCAGTACTGCCTGAGGATCCCTTGACCTGGACCCGTAACAAGGAAGTTTGGCGTTCTGACGAGACGCCATCAGATCCAATTCTGGTGTGCCCCATTGCTGAATCAATTGTGCAAACACCTCTGGATGGAGTTCCCACTCCCCCGGATGAAAAGTCTGACGACTTAGAAAATCCGCTTCCCAGTTCTCCACTCCTGGGATATAGATTGCTGATAGATGGCAAGAGAGAGTCTCTGCCCATTGAATTATTTTGGTAACCTCTATCATCGCTAGTGAACTCTTTGTTCCCCCCTGAGGATTGATATATGCTACAGTCGTGATATTGTCCGACTGGAATCTTATGAATCTGGCCAAAGCCAGCCTGAAACGTGTTGAATATCGCTCTCAGTTCTAGAATATTTATCGGGAGGAGAGACTCCTCCTGAGTCCACAAACCATGTGCTTTCAGGGAATTCCAGACTGCAGCCCAATAGGCTGGCGTCCGTCGTCACTATGACCCACGCTGGCCTGCGGAAACACATTACCTGGGACAGATGATCCTGTGACAACCACCAAAGAAGAGAGTCTCTGGTCTCTTGATCCAAATTTATCTGAGGAGATAAATCTGCATAATCCCCATTCCACTGTTCGATCATGCATAGTTGCAGTGGTCTGAGATGCAAGCGAGCAAACGGAACTATGTCCATTGCCACTACCATTAGTCCGATTACCTCCATACACTGAGCCACTGACGGCCGAGGAATGCAATGAAGAGCTCGGCAGGTGGTTAAAATCTTTGATTTCCTGACCTCCGTCAGAAAAATTTTCATGTCCACCGAATCTATCAGAGTTCCCAGGAATGGAACTCTTTTGAGAGCGATAAGTGAACTCTTTTTTACGTTCACCTTCCACCCGTGAGATCTTGGAAAAGCCAACACGATGTCCGTGTGAGACTTGGCTAGTTGGTAAGTCGACGCCTGAATTAAGATATCGTCCAGATAAGGCGCCACTGCTATGCCCCGTGGCCTTAGAACCGCCAGAAGGGACCCTAGCACCTTTGTGAAAATTCTGGGAGCTGTGGCCAACCCGAAGGGAAGAGCCACAAACTGGTAATGCTTGTCCAGAAAGGCGAACCTGAGGAACTGGTGATGATCTTTATGGATAGGGATGTGTAGATACGCATCCTTTAAGTCCACGGTGGTCATATATTGACCCTCCTGGATCATTGGTAAAATAGTCCGAATGGTCTCCATCTTGAAGGATGGGACTCTGAGGAATTTGTTAAGGGTCTTGAGATCTAAAATTGGTCTGAAAGTTCCCTCTTTTTTGGGAACCACAAACAGATTGGAGTAGAACCCCTGCCCCTGTTCTTTTTTCGGTACTGGGCAGATCACTCCCATGGTATATAGGTCTTCTACACAGCATAAGAACGCCTCTCTTTTTGTCTGTTTTACAGACAACTGAGAAAGATGGAATCTCCCCCTTGGAGGAGAATCTTTGAAATCTAGAAGATACCCCTGGGTTACGATTTCTAAAGTCCAGGAGTCCTGAACGTCTCTTGCCCAAGCCTGAGCAAAGAGAGAAAGTCTGCCCCCTACTAGATCCGGTCCCGGATCGGGGGCTACCCCTTCATGCTGTCTTGGTGGCAGCAGCGGGCTTCTTGGCCTGTTTAACCTTGTTCCAAGTCTGGTTAGGTCTCCAGACTTGGATTGAGAAACATTCCCCTCTTGCTTTGCAGCAGGGGAAGAGGTAGAGGGACCACCTTTGAAGTTTCGAAAGGAACGAAAATTATTTTGTTCGGTCCTCATCTTATTTGTCTTATCCTGAGGAAGGGCATGGCCTTTCCCTCCAGTGATGTCTGAAATTATCTCTTTCAGTTCAGGCCCGAATAGGGTCTTACCCTTGAAAGGAATGGCTAAAAGCTTAGATTTTGATAACACATCAGCAGACCAGGACTTAAGCCACAATGCTCTATGCGCTAAAATGGCAAAACCTGAATTCTTTGCCGCTAATTTAGCCAGTTGAAAAGCGGCATCTGTAATGAAAGAATTAGCTAGCTTGAGAGCCCTAATTCTATCCAGAATATCATCTAATGGGGTCTCAACCCGAAGAGCCTCCTCCAGAGCCTTGAACCAAAAAGCAGCTGCAGTAGTTACAGGAACAATGCACGCTATAGGTTGGAGAAGAAAACCATGATGAACAAATATTTTCTTTAAGAGACCCTCTAATTTTTTATTCATAGGATCTTTGAAAGCACAACTGTCCTCAATAGGTATAGTTGTACGCTTAGCCAGGGTAGAAATAGCTCCCTCCACCTTAGGGACCGTCTGCCACGAGTCCCGCATGGTGTCTGATATGGGAAACATTTTCTTAAAAGTAGGAGGGGGAGCGAACGGAATACCTGGTCTATCCCACTCCTTAGTAACAATGTCCGAAATCCTCTTAGGGACCGGAAAAACATCAGTGTAGGCAGGAACCTCTAGAAATCTGTCCATTTTACACAATTTCTCTGGAACTACAATAGGGTCACAATCATCCAGAGTCGCTAAAACCTCCCTGAGCAATAAGCAGAGGTGTTCTAGTTTAAATTTAAAAGCCGTCATATCTGAGTCTGTCTGAGGGAACATCTTTCCTGAATCAGAAATCTCTCCCTCAGACAGCAAATCCCTCACCCCCAACTCAGAACATTGTGAGGGCACATCGGATAAGGTTAATAAAGTGTCAGAGGGCTCAGCATTTATTCTCACACCAGACCTACTGCGCTTCCACTGCAACCCAGGCAGCTTAGATAAAACCTCAGTGAGGGTAGTATTCATAACTGCGGCCATATCTTGCAGGGTGAAAGAATTAGACGCACTAGAAGTACTTGGCGTCACTTGTGCGGGCGTTAATGGTTGTGATACTTGGGGAGAATTAGATGGTATAACCTGATTCCCTTCTGACTGAGAATCATCCTGCGACATACTTTTAGTAGCTAGAAAATGTTCTTTGCAATTTATTGACCTTTCAGTGCATGAGGGACACATTCTAAGTGGGGGTTCCACAATGGCTTCTAAATATATTGAACAATGACTTTCCTCAATGGCAGAGATGTTGAACAGGCTAGTAATGACTACAAACAAGCATGAAAACACCTTATTTAGTGAAAAAAATAACGATCTTAAAAAATGGTACTGCGCCTTTAAGAGAAAAAAAGCATACACGTTCTGCAAAACTGTTTTAAAATGCACCAAATTTTTCACATTTTTATAGCAGACTTAATATGTGTAGTTAAGTTTGCCCCACAAGGAAATTTAACATTTAACCCTTTAATGTGCGAACCGGATTGAAATAAGACCTAAATCCGAAAAAACATAATTTATGCTTACCTGATAAATTTATTTCTCTTGTAGTGTATCCAGTCCACGGATCATCCATTACTTATGGGATATTCTCCTTCCCAACAGGAAGTTGCAAGAGTTCACCCACAGCAGAGCTGCTATATAGCTCCTCCCCTAACTGCCATATCCAGTCATTCGACCGAAAACATGCAGAGAAAGGAAAAACCATAGGGTGCAGTGGTGACTGTAGTTTAAATGAAAAAATTACCTGCCTTAAAATGACAGGGGGGCCGTGGACTGGATACACTACAAGAGAAATAAATTTATCAGGTAAGCATAAATTATGTTTTCTCTTGTTAAGTGTATCCAGTCCACGGATCATCCATTACTTATGGGATACCAATACCAAAGCTAAAGTACACGGATGAAGGGAGGGACAAGGCAGGTACTTAAACGGAAGGTACCACTGCCTGAAAAAAATCCTTTCTCCCAAAAATAGGCTCCGAAGAAGCAAAGTATGAAGCGCAGACCAAGACGCCGTCTTGTAAATCTGTTCAACAGAAGCCTCATTTTAAAAAGGCCAAAGTGAAAGCCACAGCTCTAGTAGAATGAGCTGTAATCCCTTCAGGAGGCTGCTGTCCAGCAGTCTCATAAGCTAAACGAATTATGCTTTTAACCAAAAAGAAAGAGAGGTTGCTGAAATCTTTTGACCTCTCCTCTGTCCAGAGTAGACAACAAACAAAGTAAATGTTTGATGAAAATCTGAAGTAGCTTGTAAGTAAAATTTTAAAGCACGAACCACGTCCAAATTGTGTAATAGACGTTCCATCTTTGAAGAAGGATTAGGATACAAGAATGGAACAACACTCTCTTGAGTGATATTCTTGTTGGATACCACTTTAGGTAAAAAACCCAGTTTTGATACGCAGGACTACCTTATCCGTACAGAGGACCAGATAAGGAGAATCACATTGTAAAGCAGATAACTCGGAGACTCTACAAGCCGAGGAAATATCTACCAAAAAGGAACTTTCCAAGATAAAAAGTTTGATATCTATAGAATGAAGAAGGTTCAAACGGAACTCCTTGAAGAACCTTAATAATCAGTCTTAAGTTCCATGGCGGAGCAACAGGTTTAGACACAGGCTTGGTTCTAACCAAAGCCTGACAAAATGCCTGAACGTCTGGAGTATCTGCCAGACGCTTGTGCAAAAGAATAGACAGAGTAGGAATCTGTCCTTTTAAGGAACTAGCTGACAACCGTTTTCTCAAAATCATCTTGGAGAAAAGATAGTATCCTGGGAATCCTGACTTTACTCCATGAGTAACCCTTGGATTCATATCAATAAGATATTTATGCTATATCTATGTTAAATTTTCCTAGTGACAGGCTTTCATGCCTGTATTAAGGAATCAATGACTGACTCGGAGAAGCCATGCTTTGATAACATCAAGCGTTCAGTCTCCAGGCAGTCCATCTCAGAGAAGTTTAATTTAGATGGTTGAAAGGACCCTGAGGTAAAGGGTCCTGTCTCAGAAGCAGAGACCATGATGGAAAGAATGACATGTCCACCAGATCTGCATACCAGGTCCTGCGTGGCCACGCAGGCGCTGTTAAAAACACCAAAGCACTCTCCTGCTTGATCTTGTGCAAAGACCTCCGGAGGGAATTCCCACTTCCCCGGGAGAAAAGTCTGACGACTTAGAAAATCCACTACCCAGTTCTCAACACCTGGGATATGGAGAGTTGATAGACAAGAGAGAGTCTCTGTCCAGTGAATTATTTTAAGACTTCTAACATCGCTAGGGAACTTCTGTTCCCCCTTGATGGTTGATGTAAGCCACAGTCGTGATATTGTCCGACTGAATCTGATGTACCTCAGAGTTGCTAACTGAGGCCAAGCCTGAAGAGCATGGAATATCGCTCCCAGTTCCAGAATATTTATTAGAAGGAGGGTCTCCTCCTGAGTCCACTATCCCTGAGTCTTCAGGGAGTCCCAGACTGTATCCCAACCTAAAAGGTTGGCATCTGTTGTAACAACTGTCCCATCTGACCTGCGGAAGGTCATACCCTTGGACAGATGGACCCGAGATAGCCACCAGAGAAGAGAATCTCTGGCCTCTTGGTCCAGATTTAAGAAGGGAACAAATCTGTGTAATCCCCGTTCCATTGACTGAGCATGGTTGCAGCGGTCTGAAATGTAGGCGTGCAAACGGTACTATGTCCCTTGCCGCTACCATTAGGCCGATTACATGTACCGAGCCACCGAAGGGCGCGGATGGAATGAAGAACACGGCAGTAAGTTAGAAACTTTGACAACCTGGACTCCGTCAGGTAAATTTTCATTTCTGCAGAATCCATCAGAGTCCCTAGCAAGGAAACCCTTGAGATTGGGGATAGAGAACTCTTTCCTTGTTCCCTTTCCACCCCTGCGATCTCAGAAATGCAAGTACTACATCCGTATGAGACTTGGCAATTTGGATGTTTGACGCCTAAATAAAGGGCCACTTCTATGCCACTTCTATGCCCCGCGGCCTAAGGACCCCCAAAGCGACCCCAGAACCTCCATAAAGATTCTTGGTGCTGTAGTTAACCCAAAGGAAAGAGCAACAAACTGGTAATGCCTGTCTAGAAAGGCAAACCTGAAAAACTATGGTGATCCTTATGCATCGTTATGTGAAGTTAAGTATCCTTCAAATCCATTGTAGTCCTCTATTGACTCTCCTGGATCATAGTTAAGATGGTACGAATAGTTTCCATCTTAAATGATGGAATTCTAAGGAATTTGTTTAAGATCTTTAAATCCAAAATAGGTCTGAAGGTTCCCTCTCCTTGGGAACCACAAACAGATTTGAGAAAAACTCTGTCCCTGTTCCTGTCTTGGAACTGGATGGGTCTCGTACACAATGTAAGAATGCCTCTTTCTTTATCTGGTGTGCAGATAATTGTGAAAGGTAAAATCTCCCCTTTTTCGGAGGGGAAGCTTTGAAATCCAGAAGATATCTCTGGGATATAATTTCCAATGCCCAGGGATCCTGGGCATCTCTTGCCCATGCCTGGGCGAAAAATGAAAGTCTGCCCCCTACAGGATCTGTTACCGGATAGGGGACCGTTCCTTCATGCTGTCTAAGAGGCAGCAGCAGGCTCCTTGGCCTGCTTATCTTTGTTCCAGGTCCGGTTGTCTCCAGACCGTCATGGACTGAGCAAAAGTACCCTCTTGATTTGCCTTAGAGGAAGTTGATGCCACACCTGCCTTGAAGTTTCGAAAGGCACGAAAATTAGACTTTTTTGGCCCTTGATTTGGACCTGTCCTGAGAAAGGGCATGGCCTTTTCCTCCAGTGATATTAGCAATGATCTCCTTCAAACCAGGCCCTAATAGGGTCTGCCCCTTGAAGGGAAGTTAAGTAGCTTATTTATTAAAGTCACGACAGCTGACCATGATATAAGCCATAGCGCTCTGCGCGCCAGTATAGTAAAAACAGAATTCTTAGCCGTTAGTTTAGTCAAATGAACAAAGGCATCAGAAACAAAGGAATTGGCTAGCTTAAGTGCTCTAAGCTTGACAAGTATATTCATCCAATGGAGTCGCTACCTGTAAAGCCTCATCCAGAGACTCCAACCAGAACGCCGCAGCAGCAGTGACAGGAGCAATGCATGCAAGGGCTGCAGGATAAAAAGGAGAAAAATTAGGCAGGCACAACTAAAAAAACGCTTTAAATTGAAAACAGAAGGTGCTTTATTAGTACTTCATAAAAAAGTGATACATGCAGACAGGCAAGGTGGACAAAAAAGGTCTAACATGTTTCGCACCACCAGGGGTGCTTACTCATAGACAGTCTATGAGTAAGCACCCCTGGTGGTGCGAAACATGTTAGACCTTTTTTGTCCACCTTGCCTGTCTGCATATATCACTTTTTTATGAAGTACTAATAAAGCACCTTCTGTTTTCAATTTAAAGCGGTTTTTTAGTTGTGCCTGCCTAATTTTTCTCCTTTGTATCTTTTTGCGGTTTTGATCCTCCGCAATTGGCTACGGCACACCAGTATGTCAGGTTGAGTCCACTCTGTGTTTTGGACTTCCGGCTTCAACACTGCCTGTTCCGGTTGCGGTTTCTTCTCCTTTCACGGCTGCAGGTTAAAACCTTGTTGAATAAACATTTTCCTAAGGTAACCCTCTAATTTTTTATCCATTGGATCTAAAAAAGCACAACTGTCCTTGACAGGGATAGTGGTACGCTTAGCTAGAGTAGAAACTCTTCTCTCCACCTTAGGGACCGTCTGCCATAAGTCCCGTGTGGCGGCATCTGTTAGAAACATTTTTCTAAAAATAGGAGGGGAAGAGAACGGCACACCTGGTCTATCCCATTCCTTATTAATAATTTCTGTAAACCTCTTTAGGTATTGGAAAAACATCAGTACACACCGGCACTGCATAGTATTTATTCAGTCTACACAATTTCTCTGGCACTGTGATTGTAACACAGTCATTCAGAGCTGCTAAAACCTCCCTGAGCAACAAGTGGAGGATCTCAAGCATAAATTTTAAATGTAGAAATATCGGAATCAGGTTAAATCATCTTCCCTGAGTCAAAAATATCACCCACAGACTGAAGCTCCCCTCAGCTTCTGCATATTGTGAGGCAGTATCAGACATGGTTCTTGACGCATCTGTATGCTCTGTATCTACCCCCAGAGCTATCTTGCTTTCCTTTAATTTCAGGTAGTCTGACTAATACCGCTGCCAGAGTGTTATTCATAACTTTCGCCATGTCTTGTAAAATAAACGCTATGAGCGCCCTTGATGTACTTGGCGCCATTTAAGCGTGAGTCCCTGAAGCGGGAGTCAAAGAGTCTGACACGTGGGGAGAGTTAGTCGGCATAACTTCCCCCTTGACAGAATCCTCTGGTAAAATAAACGCTATGTGCGCCCTTGATGTACTTAGCGCCATTTGAGCGGGAGTCCCTGAAGCGGGAGTCAAAGGGTCTGACACGTGGGGAGAGTTAGTCGGCATAACTTCCCCCTCGACAGAATCCTCTGGTGATAATGTTTTTAAAGACAAAAAATGATCTTTATTGCTTAACATGAAATCAGTACATCTGGTACACATTCTAAGATGGGGTTCCACCATGGCTTTTAAACATAATGAACAAGGAGCTTCCTCTATGTCAGACATGTTAGTACAGACTAGAAATGAGACTAGTAAGCTTGGAAAACACTTTAAATCAAGTTAACAAGCAAATATAAAAAACGTTACTGTGCCTTTAAGAGAAACAAATTTTGTCAAAATTTGAAAAACAGTGAAAAAAGGCAGTAAATCAAACGAAATTTTTACAGCATATGTAATAAGTTAACAGAGCATTGCACCCACTTGCAAATGGATGATTAACCCCTTAATGCAAAAAACGGATCAAAAAATGACATAGACATTTTTTAACAGACACAACAAAACTGCCACAGCTGTGCTGTGGATTACCTTCCCTATAAACTATTTTGGAAGCCTTTTTAGCCCTTTAGAGATGTCCTGTAGTATTCATGGGACTGCTGAGGGAAGCTGGATGATTCATTTTGTAATTTTAACTGCGCAAAAAAGCGCTAAAATAGGTCCCTCCCACTCATAATACAACAGTGGAAAGCCTGAAATTTAAGCCAGCCATGTGAAAAAAACTAGGCCCCAATAAGTTTTATCACCAAACATATATAAAAAACGATTAAACATGCCAGCAAACGTTTTAAATTACACTTTTATAAGAGTATGTATCTCTATCAATAAGCCTGATACCAGTCGCTGTCACTGCATTTAAGGCTTTACTTACATTACTCCGGTATCAGCAGTATTTTCTAGCAAATTCCATCCCTAGAAAAATATTTACTGCACATACCTTATTGCAGGAAAACCTGCACGCCATTCCCTCTCTGAAGTTACCTCACTCCTCAGAATATGTGAGAACAGCAATGGATCTTAGTTACTTCTGCTAAGATCATAGAAAACGCAGGCAGATTCTTCTTCTAAATACTGCCTGAGATAAACAGTACACTCCGGTACCATTTAAAAATAACAAACTTTTGATTGAAGAAATAAACTAAGTATAAAACACCACACTCCTCTTACGACCTCCATCTATGTTGAGAGTTGCAACAGAATGACTGGATATGGCAGTTAGGGGAGGAGCTATATAGCAGCTCTGCTGTGGGTGAACTCTTGCAACTTAAGGAGAATATCCCATAAGTAATGGATGATCCGTGGACTGGATACACTTAACAAGAGAAAAACACCCCCAGCACCTTGCAACAGTCCTGCTGTGGCCCTACCTGCCCTCAGGGATGGTAAATATGGGGTTAAAGCTTTGATTTGGCCCAAAACATCTACAAGGGCCCTCAGGAGTTGGAGCTTGCTGCTTGCTGAGAGAAAACAACTGCGCATCTGAGGCGCAAAAATAGGCCCCACCCATCTCACTCGAGAGCGGTTTTAAACTAGCCATGTGGGTTCTGAGACCCAAAAATAAGCCAAGTGTACCCTCAAATAAAGTTTGCCCAAAAAACGTTATTGCCCACAAAACGTTAACAGCACTCCCAGTTCATAAAAACGTTTGTCCACAAACATTCAAAACTCAGTGTCAACCATTTTTTTAACTAGCCCCTTATGCAAGCTTAGTAATGCCTTTCTATAGCTCTTAGGATTACTGCTTACCCTTACCCTCATGGGGATACTGTCAGCCTTTCTGAAATACACAGTCTCTCCAGAAAAAATGACTGAACATACCTCACTGCTATAAAGCATGAAAACGTTCCTCACACTGAAGTTTCTTGTACCCCTCAGCCTCTGTGGGAACAGCACTGGATCTTAGTTACAAATGCTAAGATCATCATCCTCCAGGCAGAAGTCTTCATCCATCTGCTGACTGAGAGTAAATAGTACACACCGGTACCATTTAAAACAAAAAACTCTTGCTTGAAGAAATTAAAAACTAATATTTTATCACCTCTTTCACTTTACCCTTCCTAGTACTTAGAGTAGGCAAAGAAAATGACTGGGGGTGGAGCTAAGGGAGGAGCTATATAGACAGCTCTGCTGTGGTGCTCTTTGCCACTTCCTGTTAGCAGGAGGATAATATCCCACAAGTAAAGGATGAATCCGTGGACTTGTCGTACCTTATAGAAGAAATGGGTAGGTATAATCAGGTATAATTACTTTATCACATTGTGTATATATACATGTCTTTATCTTATATCTGTAGGTATAATCACATCTCATTACTTTATCACATTGTGTACATATACATGCTTCTTTATCTTATATCTGTAAGTATAATCACATCTCGTTACTTTATCACATTGTGTACATATACATGTCTTTATCTTATATCTGTAAGTATAATCACATCTCGTTACTTTATCACATTGTGTACATATACATGCTTCTTTATCTTATATCTGTAGGTGTAATCACATCTCATTACTTTATCACATTGTGTACATATACATGCTTCTTTATCTTTTATCTGTTCATAAACCAATCACCAATACTTGTAGAGAACAATGGAAAATGAATACACAGCAGGTAAAGTTGATCATTGGGAACAAATTAAAGGGGAGAAAGATTTTGAGTAAACTGTCCCTTTAATACCATTGCAGTCACAGCCATTGCTCCTCACTGGAATCTGAAACTCTGTGTAGCATTGTCCTTTTCACACTCTCAGGATAACTACAGAAATGATTTACAACTCTGGAATCCATGGCTCCTTAAACCATAGTTCTACCACCTATGTTTAGTAGACATATGCATTTGTTGTTTTGTGTGCACAACGAATGCTGAATTTGGCAGCAGGCAGCGGCATTCAGCTTTTCGAGTGAAAACGCGACACACAAAGATCTTTATTTGCACAGATCTTTTGTTCGTTGCACTTTCACAAAAATAAATCTGGTTCCGAAAACAGCTGGATGTTGCTGCCAGCTGCCATATTCAGCATTTGTTGTGCACATGAAATAACTAATGTATATGTCTAATCTTTAGAATACTTCTACATAAATTCAGCAATAAAACCATACTTTAGTTCCTAAAACAAATGGTATTGTTGGTTCGTCACTATTCAATAGTAAATTGTAACTACTCAAAAATATACATGTTCTAGTGCACTACAATAGTTATGGCCCAACTTCTTAGCATTGAAGCCGCAAATCAAAATTTTAGAAGTCTTAAAGTTATGACCATTAAACAATCAAATATACTTATTAAAAATATTCAATGGCACAGGGCCAAATTTAATAGGTGTCATTTTTTTTTTTAGCATAGCTAACATTATTTTAACTAGCTGCTATAAGGAGCTACTGTACAATGAAAGTTTGCAAAATAAGTAGAAAATCCATTTGCATTAGTGTGTGTAAATAGTGTGTGTAAATAGATGCAATATGTTGTTAAATAGTTGTGTTCTATCATATTAAAATGTCATGTCCTTGTTCATAAATGTTTGATAGCTGAAATTATTGGTTAAAATGCAAGTCGATAGATAATAAATAAAATGTCATGTGATCAGGGGGCTGTCAGAAGATGATTAGATACAAGGTAATCAAAGAGGTAAAAAGTATATTAATATAACCACGTTGGCTGTGCAAAACTGGGAAATGGGTAATAAAGGGATTATCTATCTTTTTAAAAAACATAATTTATGCTTACCTGATAAATTTATTTCTCTTGTAGTGTATCCAGTCCACGGATCATCCATTACTTATGGAATATATTCTCCTTCCCAACAGGAAGCTGCAAGAGTCCACCCACAGCAAAGCTGCTATATAGCTCCTCCCCTACCTGCCATATTCAGTCATTCGACCGAAAACATGCAGAGAAAGGAAAAACCATAGGGTGCAGTGGTGACTGTAGTTCAAATGAAAAAATTACCTGCCTTAAAGTGACAGGGCGGGCCGTGGACTGGATACACTACAAGAGAAATAAATTTATCAGGTAAGCATAAATTATGTTTTCTCTTGTTAAGTGTATCCAGTCCACGGATCATCCATTACTTATGGAATACCAATACCAAAGCTAAAGTACACGGATGATGGGAGGGACAAGGCAGGTACTTAAACGGAAGTTACCACTGCCTGTAAAAAAACCTTTCTCCCAAAAATAGCCTCCGAAGAAGCAAGGTATCAAATTTGTTAAATTTGAAAAGTATGAAGCGCAGACCAAGACTCCGTCTTGTAAATCTGTTCAACAGAAGCCACATTTAAAAAAAGGCCCAAGTGAAAACCACAGCTCTAGTAGAATGAGCTGTAATCCCTTCAGGAGGCTGCTGTCCAGCAGTCTCATAAGCTAAATGAATTATGCTTTTTAACCAAAAAGACAGAGAGGCTGCTGAAGTCTTTTGACCTCTCCTCTGTCCAGAATAGACAACAAATAAGGTGAACGTTTTATGAAAACTGTAGTAGCTTGTAAGTAAAACTTTAAAGCACAAACCACGTCCAATATTGTGTAATAGACGTTCCTTCTTTGAGGAAGGATTAGGATACAAGCATGGAACAACTATCTCTTGAGTGATGTACTTGTTAGATACCACCTTAGGAAAAAACCCAGGTTGGTACGCAGGACTACCTTATCCGTACGAAGGACCAGATAAGGAGAATCACATTGTAACACAGATAACTTGGAGACTCTACGAGTCGAGGAATTAGCTACCCAAAAGGAACTTTCTAAGATAAAGATTGATATCTATGGAACAAAAAAGGTTCAAACGGAACTTCTTGAAGAACCTTAAGAATCAGGTTTAAGCTCCATGGCGGAGCAACAGTTTTAAACACAGGCTTGGATCTAACCAAAGCCTGACCAAATGCCTGAACGTCTAGAATACCTGCCAGACGCTTGTGCAAAAAAATAGACAGAGTAAAAATCTGTCCCCTTTTAAGGAATTAGCTGACAACCCTTTTCTCAAAAACATCTTGGAGAAAAGATAATATCCTGGGAATCCAGACTTTACTCCATGAGTAACCCTTGGATTCATAACAATCAGATATTTACACCATATCTATGTTCAATTTTCCTAGAGACAGGCTTTCATGTCTGTATTAAGGTATCAATGACTGACTCGGAGAAGCCATGCTTTGATAACATCAAGCGTTCAGTCTCCAGGCAGTCCATCTCAGATTGATTCTATTTAGATGGTTGAAAGGACCCTGAGGTAGAGGGACCTGTCTCAGAAGCAGAGACCGTGATGGAAAGGATGACATGTCCACCAGATCTGCATACCAGGTCCTGTGTGGCTACGCAGGCACTGTCAAAAACACCAAAGCCCTCTCCTGCTTGGTCTTGACCTCCGGAGGAAATCCCACTCCCCCGGAAGAAAAGTCTGACGACTTAGAAAATCCACCTCCCAGTTCTCAAAACCTGGGATATGGATAGCTGATAGACAAGAGTGAGTCTCTGTCCAGTGAATTATTGTAAGACGTCTAACATCGCTAGGGAACTTCTGTTCCCCCTTGATGGCTGATGTAAGCCACAGTCGTGTATATTGTCCGACTGAGTATGATGTACCTCAGAGTTGCTAACTGAGGCCAAGTCTGAAGAGCATGGAATATCACTCCCAGTTCCAGAATATTTATTAGAAGGAGGGTCTCCACCTAAGTCCACTATCCCTGAGCCTTCAGGGAGTTCCAGACTGCATCCCAACCTAAAAGGCTGGCATCTATTGTAACAATTGTCCCATCTGACCTGCGGAAGGTCATACCCTTGGACAGATGGACCCGACATAGTCACCAGAGAAGAGAATCTCTGGTCTCTTGGTCCAGGTTTAACAGGGGGACAAATCTGTGTAATCCCCGTTCCTCTGACTGAGCATGCATAGTTGCAGCGGTCTGAAATGTAGACGTGCAAACGGTACTATGTCCCTTGCCAATACCATTAAGCCGATTTCATTCATGTACTGAGCCACCGAAGGGCGCGGATGGGATGAAAAAACACGGCAGAAATTTAGAAACTTTGACAACCTGGACTCCGTCAGGTAAATTTTCATTTCTACAGAATCTATCAGAGTCCCTAGGAGGGAAACCCTTGAGATTGGGGATAGAGAACTCTTTCCTTGTTCACTTTCCACCCGTGTGATCTCATAAATGCCAGTACTACGTCCGTATGAGACTGGGCAATTTGGATGTTTGACGCCTGTATCAGGATGTCGTCTAAATAAGGGGCCACTTCTATGCCCCGCGGTCTAAGGACCGCCAAAGCGACCCCAGAACCTCCATAAAGATTCTTGGGGCTGTAGATATCCCAAAGGAAAGAGCTACAAACTGGTAATGCCTGTCTAGAAAGGCAAACCTGAAAAACGATGCTGATCTTTATGCATCACAATGTGAGGATAAGCATCCTTCAAATCCATTGTAGTCCTCTATTGACTCTCCTGGATCATAGTTAAGATGGTACGAATAGTTTCCATCTTAAATGACGGAATTCTGAGGAATTTGTTTAAGATCTTTAGATCCAAAATAGGTCTGAAGGTTCCCTCTCCTTGGGAACCACAAACAGATTTGAGTAAAAACTCTGTCCCTGTTCCTCTCTTGGAACTGGATGGATCTTGTACACAATGTAAGAATGCCTCCTTCTTTATCTGGTTTGCAGATAATTGTGAAAGGCGAAATCTCCCCTTTTTTGGGGGGGGAATCTTTGAAATCCAGAAGATATCTCTGGGATATAAATTCCAATGCCTAGGGATCCTGGGCATCTCTTGCCCACGCGTGGGCAAAGAATGAAAGTCTGCCCCCTATAGGATCCGTTACCGGATAGGGGTCCGTTCCTTCATGCTGCCTTAGAGGCAGCAGCAGGCTCCTTGGCCTGCTTATCTTTGTTCCAGGTCCGATTGTCTCCAGACCGCCTTGGACTGAGCAAAAATTCCCTCTTGTTTTGCCTTAGAGGAAGAGGATGCCACACCTGCCCTGAAGTTTTTAAAAGGTACGAAAATTAGACTTTTTTTTTTTTTTTTTGCCCTTGATTTAGACCTATCCTGAGGAAGGGCATGACCTTTTCCTCCAGTGATATAAGCAATAATCTCCTTCAAACCAGGCCCGAATAGGGTCTGCCCCTTGAAGGGAAGTTAAGTAGCTTATTTATTAAAGTCACGACAGCTGACCATGATATAAGCCATAGCGCTCTGCGCGCCAGTATAGTAAAAAACAGAATTCTTAGCCGTTAGTCTAGTCAAATGAACAAGGCATCAGAAAACAAAGGAATTGGCTATCATAAGCTTGTCAAATATATTCATCCAATGGAGTCGCTTAACTGTAAAGCCTCATCAAGAGACTCAACCCAGAACGCCGCAGCAGCAGTGACAGAAGCAATGTATGCAAGGGGCTGCAGGATAAAACCCTGTTGAATAAACATTTTTTATCCATTGGATCTAAAAAGCACAACTGTCCTCGTCAGAGGTAGTGGTACGCTTAGCTAGAGTAGAAACTCTTCTCTCCACCTTAGGAACTGTCTGCCAGAAGTCCCGTGTGGTGGTAACTATTAGAAAACATTCTTCTAAAAAATAGGAGGGGAAGAGAACGGCACACCTGGTCTATCCCATTCCTTATTAAAAAATTTTTAGTAAACCTCTTTAGGTATTGGAAAAACATCAGTACACACCGGCACTGCATATTATTTATCCAGTCTACACAATTTCTCTGGCCCTGCGATTGTACACATTCATTCAGAGCAGCCAAAGCCTCCCTGAGCAACAAGTGGAGGTTCTCAAGCATAAATTTTAAATGTAGAAATATCAGAATCAGGTTAAATCATCTTCCCTGAGTCAAAAAAAAAAAAATTACCCACAGACTAAGCATATTGTGAGGTAGTATCATACATGGTTCTTAAAGCGTCTGTATGCTCTGTATCTACCCCCAGAGCTAACTGCTTTCCTTTAATTTCAGGTAGTCTGACTAATACTGCTGCCAGAATATTATTCACCACCTTTGCCATGTCTTGTAAAATAAACGCTATGGGCGCCCTTGATGTACTTGGCGCCATTTGAGCGTGAGTCCCTGAAGCTGGAGTCGAAGGGTCTGACACGTGGGGAGAGTTAGTCGGCATAACTTTCCCCTCGACAGAATCCCCTGGTAAAAGAAACGCTATGGGTGCCCTTGATGTACTTGGCGCCATTTGAGCGTGAGTCCCTAAAGCGGGAGTCAAAAGGTCTGACACGTGGGGAGAGTTAGTCGGCATAACTACCCCCACGACAGAATCCTCTGGTGATAATGTTTTTAAAGACAAAAAATGATCTTTATTGTTTAACATGAAATCAGTACATCTGGTACACATTCTAAGATGGGGTTCCACCATGGCTTTAAAACATAATGAACACAGAGCTTCCTCTATGTCAGACATGTTAGAACAGACTAATAATGAGACTAGTAAGCTTGGAAAACACTTTAAATCAAGTTAACAAGCAAATATATAAAACGTTACTGTGCCTTTAAGAGAAACAAATTTTGTCAAAATTTGAAAAACAGTGAAAAAAAAGGCAGTAAAACAAACGAAATTTTTACAGTACATGTAATAAGGTAACAGAGCATTGCACCCACTTGCAAATGGATGATTAACCCCTTAATGCAAAAAACAGATAAAAAAAAAACAACGACATAGACGTTTTTAAAAACAGACACAACAAACTGCCACAGCCAACAGTGGGAAGCTTCAGTTAACTGTTTCTATGCAAAATTTAAGTCAGCCATGTGGAAAAAACTTAGGCCCAAATAAGTTTTATCACCAAACATATGTTAAAAAACGATTAAACATGCCAGCAAACGTTTTAAAACACATTTTTACAAGAGTATGTATCTCTATTAATAAGCCTGATACCAGTCGCTATCGCTGCATTTAAGGCTTTACTTACATTACTTCGGTATCAGCAGTATTTTCTTAGTCAATTCCATTCCTAGAAAAATATTTTACTGCACATACCTTATATGCAGGAAAACCTGCACGCCATTCCCCCTCTGAAGTACCTCACTCCTCAGAATGTGTGAGAACAGCAAATGGATCTTAGTTACGTCTGCTAAGATCATAGAAAAACGCAGGCAGATTCTTCTTCCAAATACTGCCTGAGATAAACAGCACACTCCGGTGCCATTTAAAAATAACAAACTTTTGATTGAAGAATAAACTAAGTAGAAAGCACCACAGACTCTCACGACCTCCTATCTATGTTGAGGCTTGCAAGAGAATGACTGAATATGGCAGGTAGGGGAGGAGCTATATAGCAGCTTTGCTGTGGGTGGACTCTTGCAGCTTCCTGTTGGGAAGGAGAATATATTCCATAAGTAATGGATGATCCGTGGACTGGATACACTTAACAAGAGAAAATAACATTTTTGGAGTAGACTGTCCCTTTAAAGGCAATAGTAGTCATCCATATGAGGCGCATGTTAGAGCTATTCCATTTTGAAAGTAGCACACTCAAACAAAAGGGCTAATCACTGACACAAAGAAGAATGATATAAAGCAGCTTTTCTCAATTCCATTTGTCAAGCACCTCTAAGTGGCCAGGATTTAAGTATTTACCTACTTGGGTTTTTAAGTAGATCAATTATTGTGATTGGCTTGTGCTCAGGTGGAGAAATCCTTTAAATCTAGCCTTTTAGGGATCCTTAGGGAATGGAACTAAGAAACACTAAAGAGCAATACTGAAGAGTTACAATTTCAGAACTCTATACTCTGTAGGACAGACAACGTATATCTCTCTAAGTATAACTGGCTTGGCACTACATTATATCTAGGCAGCATACCATACTGTGATCAAGAATAGAGAGATGACTCACTACTGTTTCTTTAGCTCCACTTACCTTTGATAATATAAACGGCCTGTGTGTAGAATTCTCTACTTCCTTCTTAGTTGAAGTTAAAACTCTTGCTTCTGGCCTAAGTAGAAAAAATTAGAAATTATGAGCACATGATTAATGATTCCAACCACTAAACATACTAAACTCACTGTTTTACCCTCATAATGGACTCGATTTATCAAACAAGGGCATATACATAATTGCTGTATGTGAGAATAGAAAACAGCACCCACAGTTCACAGATCGCTTATTATGCCTAAGGCATGAGTAAGGGCTAAGTGTTAGCCCAAAACGTCTCTGTATATTTGTGGACCCTATGTGATAAATAAAGGTCTTTTAGATTTATCATAGCTGGAGAGATTCCTTCTTTTGCAGACATAATTGCCCCTGTCTGTCCCAGCTCTCCTCTGGCTGGAATTTAACATTGCACATGAGCTCTATTTTGCGTTTGCGTGCAATCCCGCCCCCTGTCCGCACAAGCCAATCACGCGCGGCCAGGAGCTGTCAATCTCCCCGGTCTCATTCAACCTAAATGGTAGAGAAGAGGGTAGGGAAGCAGTGATCTAATGACCGCTGCTTGATAAATCGTGACTGAAGGTTCTCTTGTGAGAACCTGCAGTCATAGGGAGGAGAAGGGCTTGATAAAACACCAGATTCTTTCTTAAAATTAAACAAGAAAAAAAAAAAACCCAGAAAACCTTGAACTTACACATAATCTAAGGGATGTCCTTGACAACTACAAGATCAAGGATGTCTATCATTTATAGTATAACCTAATGATTGGGGTTTCTACAGAATTGATATACTACAGAGAATTCTGAGAATCTACTATATGGAATTCCATTTCTCCATTATAAGTGCAGAGATGCTGATATATGACTTTCAAACAACTGACCCATTGCTCTATGTCACTAACCCGGGATCTGAACTCAGTATGAAACGGTTTCCTGAAGTGATGTAATACTTGTCTGGTAGAGTCTGATTTCACAGTAACCAACATGCAAGCCGCTCCCATGGATTGGAAATTGAATATTTATAAAGATGTTCTACAGTAATTATATTCTCCATCTGTTCTGTGCAGTATAATTTCCTGTTTTGCATTTGTTATTTGTCAGTAGGTCTGTTATACTTCCTTCTCTTTCATAAAAATTACATCCATTCTCTTTCATTCTTACCTTCATTTTCTCATCTCTAACCTACAATGCTTTCTCTCACCAGTATTTTATTATTCTCTCCAACTCACAATGCTTCTGCTTGAGAACTTTGATATTTTATCAATGTTAGTTCCTTACTCAGCTAGTCTCTTTAATATACTTTTTATGCCACTATGTGAATAATTCAGCCATAGACCTCAGTGCCTATAAATGTATTAAAATGGTGCAATAATGTCCCTGTTGACTATGTGGCTGATGATCAAGAACTTGCCACCATGGCGAAAAATCACACAACATATTTGTTTTGTTTTTTTAACAATGTAATGTCATTGTACTGTAATGTAAGTACCTCTACTTCATACCAAAGTTCCAACATAGCGAGATTAACAGTTCCCAAACTACAATTTGTGGTTCTAAAATTATTTGAAGGACCAAACAGTACTGATGAGACTTCTTAAATAATCGTGCCAGATCAGACAGCTTGAGATCATCGGACCCCTTATTTATATCAAACTTACAGTGATGGTTTGATTTCTTTTAATCTCAAATTGGAAAATAGCACACTGACAAATGTCCAGAGTACTAAAAGAAAGAAGGGGAGGCGCCTCATAGTGCAATACAGCACAAAATAAAAACAATAGGCTGGTGGGTACAACAATTGGGCAAGTCGAGGCTTCAGAGCCGCTCAACTGACTTACAACACGTCTCAGCGTCCCACTGCAAATCCATTGCAAATCCATTATACTCCTACTGCAATGTCAAAGGCTCCAGGCGAGATTCGTCAGGGAAACCCAGGCAAAGTCCTAAGAATCATGGAGATTCGCCAAACAGGGGGCTGCTGTTTCCCTCCATGAATTTGCAGCCCCCTGTTTGGTGGATATCCGTGATTCTTAGGACTATGCCTGGGTTTCCCTGCCGAATCTCGCCTGGAGCCTGTGACGTTGCAGTAGGCATATAATGGAATTGCAGTGGGACGCTGAGACATGTTGTAAGTCAGTTGAGCGCCTCTGAAGCCTCAACTTGCCCGATTGGTACTTGTTGTACCCACCAGTCTTGTGAGTGTATTCCTACATCTGCTCTATTGTTTTTATTATGTGCTGTATTGAACTATGAGGCGCCTCCCCTTCTGTCTTTTAGGACTCTGATAATTTCACTTCTGCTTGTGAGTGCAGCCTGGATTACACCGGATCAAGACCTCTAGTTCCTTGTATTTGGGATTGGACTTTTCTTTCTTTATTTGATCACTTTAATTGTTTTATTGTAATCAGTTTATGAGAGCCACTTTACATTTTCATTTATATTTTTATGTTTTGATGGGATATATGACATCAATTCTTTTTTCTTTTTCACAGTTGTTAGCTAACTAGCTTCTTAGATGTTATTAGTGTTCACAGTATCTTTAGCACACCTGTTATATTACTATAGTGATTTTTTCACACTGACAAATGTCTTTCAAATGGATACTAAACCCACATTTTTACTTTAAAGATTCAGATAGAGCATGTAATTATAAGCAACTTTCTAATTTACTCCTATTATCAATTTTTCTTAGTTCTCTTTCTATCTTTATTTAAAAAGCAGGAATGTAAAGCTTAGGAGCCGGCCCATTTTTGGTTCAGGACCTGGGTTACGCTTGCTTATTGGTGGCTAAATGCAGAACATGCTGTGATCCGAGATGTCATTGCAGAAAATAAAGTATATCTGCAGTAAGAATGGGACACATGAGGGAACCATTAGCACTTTCGCTTTGCAGCGCTGCTCCACAACAGGCTGTTCTCTTTAAACAATGCTTTGCTCTGGCTGCATTGTGCAAGTTTTTCTTAATACGGGGTAGCACTGCAAAGCATTAGCTAATTGATTGATGACTGCCTCTTTTTAACTGCTCCAATAAAATAAATACAACTTTAAAATGTGCTTTAGTATAACTGCCTATTTTAAAATTATATTTCATTTCAAAATGACCTGCAGAAATTTTTTTACTACAAAAAATGTCATCGCAGAAAGTGAAAAAAAAAAAGTTCTGCCTCTGGGCAGACCTGCAAGAGGTCCCTAATCACGTTCGATCTCTTAATCAATCTTTTTTTCACTTTTTCCTTTCCTGTTTGCGCTTCTTTTATTGCCATCATTTAATTTCCCCATTTCCCGTCTCATTTCCTTTCATATCTTTTCTCTCTCTTTTTCCTTCTTTTCTTCCTCTTTTACTCTTTACTTCTCATATTAAAAAAGTATTTTGCTCTTGTTTAACATTATATTAATGGGATAAAATGAATACGTCTCTGAGGGACTATAGAGAAGCATTTCTTTACAGAAAAGGTGGTTGGTTTATACAATAAACCTAGAGATGGTAAAGACAAACACTGAGGGGGACTTCAAAAATACCTGTGATAAGCATAAGGCTATCCTACAAACTAATTAAAGTGAAGGTAAAGTTACTTCTCTATGAAAATCTACTAACATTTTTTGCACAAAATGAATATGAGTTTCATTCATAATTTTTTAAAAATATCATGCTAAAGTAAGTTATCGCTGTTTGTACTCATTTATTTCTTGTTGGCAAATTCAATCAGCCAATCAGAATCAAGTTCAATCCGATTGGCTGATTGGATCAGCCAATCGGATTGAACTTGATTCTGATTGGCTGATTCCATCAGCCAATCAGAATATTCCTACCTTAATTCCGATTGGCTGATAGATTCCTATCAGCCAATCGGAATTCGAGGGACGCCATCTTGGATGACGTCATTTAAAGGAACCGTCATTCGGCGAGTAGACGTCGGGAGAAGAGGATGTTCCGCGTCGGATGGAAGATGATGGCTCCCGAAGAAAGAAGATTGAAGATGCCGTTGATAGAAGACTTCATCCGGATCATGGACCTCTTCAGCTCCCGCTTGGATGAAGACTTCAGCCGGATCATGGACCTCTTCAGCTCCCGCTTGGATGATGACTTCAGCCGGATCATGGACCTCTTCAGCCCCCCGCTTGGGCTTGGATCAGGACATCGGAGGAGCTCTTCTGGATCGATCGGTGAACCTGGTATGGTGAAGATAAGGTAGGAAGATCTTCAGGGGCTTAGTGTTAGGTTTATTTAAGGGGGGTTTGGGTTAGATAAGGGGTATGTGGGTGGTGGGTTGTAATGTTGGGTGGGGGGGTATTGTATGTTTTTTTTTACAGGCAAAAGAGCTGAACTTCTTGGGGCATGCCCCGCAAAGGGCCCTGTTCAGGGCTGGTAAGGTAAAAGAGCTTTGAACTTTAGTAATTTAGAATAGGGTAGGGCATTTTTTTATTTTGGGGGGCTTTGTTATTTTATTAGGGGGCTTAGAGTAGGTGTAATTAGTTTAAAATTGTTGTAATATTTTTCTAATGTTTGTAAATATTTTTTTATTTTTGTAACTTAGTTCTTTTTTATTTTTTGTACTTTAGTTAGTTTATTTTATTGTATTTATTTGTAGGAATTGTATTTAATTTATTTATTGATAGTGTAGTGTTAGGTTTAATTGTAGATAATTATAGGTATTTTATTTAATTTATTTATTGATAGTGTAGTGTTAGGTTTAATTGTAACTTAGGTTAGGATTTATTTTACAGGTAAATTTGTAATTATTTTAACTATTTTAGCTATTAAATAGTTCTTAACTATTTAATAGCTATTGTACCTGGTTAAAATAAATACAAAGTTACCTGTAAAATAAATATTAATCCTAAAATAGCTATAATATAATTATAATTTATATTGTAGCTATATTAGGATTTATTTTACAGGTAAGTATTTAGCTTTAAATAGGAATAATTTATTTAAGAAGAGTTAATTAATTTCGTTAGATTCAAATTATATTTAATTTAGGGGGGTGTTAGTGTTAGGGTTAGACTTAGCTTAAGGGGTTAATACATTTATTAGAATAGCGGTGAGCTCCAGTCGGCAGATTAGGGTTTAATAATTGAAGTTAGGTGTCGGCGATGTTAGGGAGGGCAGATTAGGGGTTAATACTATTTATTATAGGGTTAGTGAGGCGGATTAGGGGTTAATAACTTTATAATAATAGCGGTGCGGTCCGCTCGGCAGATTAGGGGTTAATAAGTGTAGGCAGGTGGAGGCGACGTTGTGGGGGGCAGATTAGGGGTTAATAAATATAATATAGGGGTCGGCGGTGTTAGGGGCAGCAGATTAGGGGTACATAGGGATAATGTAAGTAGCGGCGGTTTACGGAGCGGCAGATTAGGAGTTAAAAATAATATACAGGGGTCAGCGATAGCGGGGGCGGCAGTATAGGGGTTAATAAGTGTAAGGTTAGGGGTGTTTAGACTCGGGGTACATGTTAGAGTGTTAGGTGCAGACGTAGGAAGTGTTTCCCCATAGCAAACAATGGGGCTGCGTTAGGAGCTGAACGCGGCTTTTTTGCAGGTGTTAGGTTTTTTTTCAGCTCAAACAGCCCCATTGTTTCCTGAGGGGGAATCGTGCATGAGCACGTTTTTCAAGCTGGCCGCTTCCGTAAGCAACTCTGGTATCGAGAGTTGCAGTGGCGTTAAATATGCTGTACGCTCCTTTTTTGGAGCCTTATGCAGCCATTCTGTGGACTCTCAATACCAGAGTTATTTTAAAGGTGCGGCCAGAAAAAAGCCAGCGTTAGCTACGCGGGTCGTTACCGACAAAACTCTAAATCTAGCCGTATGTTTCTATGTTAAAGGGACATTGTACACTAGAATTTTATTTGTATTCATGATTTGTAGATGAACCATTTATATAGCTCCTCTGCGAGTGTTTTTGTAACAATGTATAGTTTTGCTTATATTTTAATAACATTGTGCTGATATTCAGACTCATAACCATGCCCCAAAGTGTTAGATGTATACGCTGGCTTAGAGACTACTGCTGGCTCCTGTTAATGGTATCTGTCTTTTCATATGCAGGGGGGGGGAGTGTCTCGTTTTCTCAGCCCCTTTCACTGGGTGTTTCCAGCTTAACCATCAACAGAGCTAAACTGGGAGCTTCTAAGTAAGTTTTAAAAAGATTTAACACTGGATTTTTATATCAGTATCTGTGTATATTATTCTTTATAGTAGTGTCTATTACATGAAGTTATATGAAAATGTGTGTATACTGTCCCTTTAATGTGCAGGGAATTCAAGCACAAATATCCCTCCATATGTCACATGATGCCATCAAATTGTAAACCGTGGAACCATCTAGGCACTAGGGATTTCAAAGAGTAAAATAACGATGCTGTAACAAAGGCCATGCCTCTACTCTAAAGAAGCCAGGAACCTCTTTATCAGAAACACAGGACGTCAATCGTTCAAATGTGGCATCTCACGACACTATCTTTTTACTGATAAACACTGCAATGCCAATTACCTGATTGCATCATTAGCACTTAAAACTGTTGAACGGGAAGAAAATGTGGAAAGGAAAGGGAGATTGGTAGTTTAGATAGAAAGATGCAAGATCTTCATAGAAAGAAAGAGACTGAGGGAGACAAAACAATCAGGAAACAGAATAAGAGAACGCAAGAAGTAAATGAAGAGTCAGATACAGGAATTAGACTTTCCCTTTTTTTAATGACAGGCAAGTAGGCTAGTTAAAGGGACACTGTACATTCAATTATTTTTTTTACATAAATGTTTTGTAGATGATACATTTATATAGCCTATCTGGGAGTGTTTTGTAACTATGTGTAGTTCTGCTTATTTTTAATAACATTGTGCTGATTTTAAGACTCCTACCCAAGCCTCAAGGTATCAGATGTAGACCCAGGTCTACAGATTTGTGCTGCTATTGTTTGTGTAATGTTTCTTTGTTCTTTACCAGCTTCTTTCACTGTGTGTCCGAGACTAACCTCATCAGCACTGCTAAACGGGGAGCTTCTAAGTACGTTTTTAAAAAGTTTTATACTCGATCTTTAAATCAGTATCTGTGCATATTCTTCTTTCTAGTATTGTCTATTACACGCAGTTATATGAAAATCTGTGTACACTGCCAAGTAAATAAAGTAATCAGGTAGTGATATTGATAGAACAGTTAAAGTGGCAATTTAAAACACAGGAGTTCCCATTAACATTGAGGGACTTGGTGAGGAGTCAATGGGAACTCCTGTGTTTTAAATTGCCACTTTAACTGTTCTATCAATATCACTACCTGATTACTTTATTTACTTGGCGTGTAGCCACAATGTTGGGTGAAAACTGATTCACCACTATAGATACTAGTAGCGGTAGCAATCCAATGTGGGTTCATGATGCAATCTGACTGCTCGACTGTGAATACTCGTAATTAAGTTGATTAAAGTATAGTGTGAATTTACACACACCGTATTCACATTCGCAATTGAATTTAATAACTAAGGCTAGCCAAAACAGGTTGTACTATATGCGGAAACGCACTAGAATATATTAGAACTATAGCTGTTGGTTACGTTGTATCAAACACGTAACATTTCGGTGCTAGTTGATACAGTTAAATATAAATGCTATTGGGAACATAAACGGTAACATTGTTACCTCCTGCAGACATCAATACTCCTTATTTGTCTGTATACATTGTAGCTTCACTAACACCTTCTTTTATTGTGGATTTACTAGGTATCTTATAAATGCTTCATAAGGCACTCACATTTAATTTGAGACCCCATATATATTAACCTGATATACTGTTGATAAGAACGATACCTGAGCATATTTTACTCATATGTACAGGTATTTGCTCAATACTAGTCAGTAACAAGAACTTATCTGGTCACAGTCTTTCTATTTTGTTCCAGACCCACAATGTGATATCCCCCTACATTACTATCACCACGTGCCATTTTAGCGCTTTCTTATACTGTGATCACAATAGAACCAGTTATTTGTGTGTTTTTGTTTTAATGCCATACTCATTAAAAGTTATATTTTAAACAAATTCATCTCCCACCTCTCTCTTTTATTGAGATTTGGTACCAATGTTACTTGTTTATACTTATTACATCCCCTTGTTCTATATTTACAAGTGACTCTTAAGTGCTATATGTGTATTCTATTGTAGGGGGCTCCCTTACCTCCAAAGTGTTTTCATGGTTCAAATAGAGCATACAATTTTAATCAACTTTCCGATTTATTATCTAATTTGCTTAGTTGTCTTGTTATCCTTTGTTGAAAAGCAGAGCTAGGTAGGATCAGGACTTGGGAGCAAGCTACTGATTGGGGGCTGCACCTATATGCCTCTTGTCATTGGCTTACTAATGTTTTTATCTAGCTTACATTAATTAATTGCTGTTCCTTCAATAAATTATACCAAGAGAATTAAACAAAATTGAAATTAAAAGTAAATTGGAAGGTTGTTTTAAAATGTATGTATTATCTAAATCATAAAAAAAAATAAAAAAAAAAATGGGTTTCATGACCCTTTAAAGGGACAGTCTACTCCAGAATTGTTATTGTTTAAAAAGATAGATAATTCCTTTTATTACCCATTCTCTAGTTTTGCATAACCAACACTGTTAATTTAATACACTTTTAACCTCTGTAATTACCTTGTATTTAAGCCTCCGCAGACTGCCCCTTATCTCAGTTCTTTTGAGAGACTTGCATTTTAGCCAGTGGCTCCTAAGTAACTCCACATGTGTGAGCACAATGTTATCTATCAGACAAACGTAAACTTACGCGCTCTAGCTGTGAAAAAACTGTCAAAATGCCGTGAGATAAAAGGTGGGCTTAGAAATTAGCATATGGGCCTACCTAGGTTTAGCTTTCAACAAAGAATACCAAGAAAACAAGGAAAATGTGACGATAATAGTGAATAGGAGAGTTGCTTAAAATCGCATGCCCTATCTGAATCATGAAAATTTAATTTTTACTAGACTGTCCCTTAAATATCAGTCAAATACAAGCTTTTTCAACTTTGGGATATCCTTGGAATTCTTTTGAAATTCATGGGATTCAGATTACTTTTTATATGTTTGATACTCCAAGGTTTCCATTAATGTAATAAAATGTGCAATGATACAAATATGAATGTACTGCAAACTAAAATGTATATACGCACAATATTTTTCTATTTGTTTCACTATAAATCATTTAAAGTGAATGTCAATTTTCCTTGTTTTGATGCCTCCAAATAATGTTTTTTAAGTCTTAGTTAAACCGCCACATTTTTTTATTTTTTTTAAATTATTATGTATATATTTATTACAAAACAAGAACACAAAAGCGCATCCTCAATTCAAGGTAGTAGTACAAAAATGTATTAGAGCACCCACAACCATATGCACTTACAAGAAATAACATTAAAAGGTGCCTTTAAAATCACATATAATTACGGCTCCAGGCTGCTTGTCAGACAGTCCGCTCACAACTTCCACTCTCAATCGTCTGTTTCTGGCAATACCGCTTTAAATGATCCTTGTAAGAAAACCCTCTAATGCATGAAAATGGATCAATACACATGTATATATTTATATTACAAACTTGATTCCGTTCTGAAGCCCCACTCCTCCCAGCCGCTACTTCCTACTTCTCCACAGTGTGACGTACAGAGCGGTCCCGCTCTATATGTATCCGTCAAGTGCGCTCCCGTGGAAATCTTCAACTGCGCATGCGTTCAAAGCCGATTTTGTAGACTAGCTACATAGTATTCAATGAATGAATACAATTAAAAATAAAAGTATTTTGGTTCTGTAAATATTCAATTTTATTAAATTACAAAAATAATTATATTCTTTTAGAAAGTATTCCGTAATAAATAAACTCTTTTTTCACTTTCGCTTGTAAAATATTAATAACTTTGAATTTCCATTGTCAGAATTCATTACGAGATGTTAAAATAGATTTTTCAATAAGAGCTTCTCCGATCTCTACTTACCTTGCTAAAGACAATATATGTATATTTACCTATTTCAGAAAATCTATTTAGTGCGCACGCGCAACGCGTGAACACGCGTCTAAGCTGAGTTGAAAAAAATCGGCTTTACCGCATGCGCGTTAGGAGAGTGTGACGTGTGGAAAAAGGGGATGAACGCCACGGGGGGAATCAATGATTGGGAAAATAGCAGATCAAAATCTGTCACTCAAATAGGTAAGATGGCGGGCAGAGGAATTGTAGTGCGATCTATCAAATAAAAAGGTAATTTTGGGCGAAAATATAGTCTTCCATGTAAAATGATGAATTAAAGTTTAACTATTTTTCATTGCTCATTAAAGGGACACTGAACCCAATTTTTTTTTCATTTGTGATTCAGATAGAGCATGACATTTTAAGCAACTTTCTAATTTACTCCTATTATCAAATTTTCTTGGTATCTTTATTTGAAATGCAAGAATGTAAGTTTAGATGCCGGCCCATTTTTGGTGAACAACATGGGTTGTCCTTGCTGATTGGTGGATAAATTCATCCACCAATAAAAAAGTGCTGTCCAGAGTACTGAACCCCCAAAAAAGCTGGGATGCCTTCTTTTTCAAATAAAGATAGCAAGAGAACGAAGAAAAATTGATAAGAGGAGTAAATTAGGAAGTTGCTTAAAATTGCATGCTCTATCTGAATCATGAAAGAAAAAATTTGGGTTCAGTGTCCCTTTAATGTGGCGTTCTCGGGGGAGACTGACTTTACATTCACTTTAAGGTTCAAAGAGTTTAAGGATCAAATGTAATTTGACATATATTTACTCTCTTATTCAAATACTCTGCTAGCAAATCAGTGGTAAAATGGTTCATAAAATCTGTGTCAGTAGGGATCTAACTACATTTTATATTTTAAGGCCTATGTTATCCTCAAGCTTCCTTTTATGTTCAATGAAAATGGAACACTAGGATAACAGTTTGTCTTCTCTAAACAGCATTGTTCTTCTGTCTCTAAGTTCCATTTTTTTCGTTTACTGCTCAATAATTAATGGGGAAAAAGCAAAACAATGTGAGTATTAGAAGCATTTTCCATTTTCTCGATTATAAATGGGGAAAGAGAAATACAATGTGAGGATTAGAAGAATAAACATTTAAAGGGACACTCAAGTGAAAATTAAACTTTTATGATTCAGATAGAGGATGCGGATTTTAAACAACTTTCCAATTTACTTCCATTAACAAGATGTGCACAGTCTTTTTATATTTACCCTTTTTGAGTCAACAGCTCCTATGGAGCATGGCAATAATTCACAGCATATACATATATGCATTTCTGATTGGCTGATGGCTGTCACATGATACAGGAGTGGATATAGACATAACTTTAAAAAATAATCAACTACAAATTTGAAGTTTAGACTAAGTGCTATTGCATTGTCTTTATATCATTCATTTGTTGATTATGCAAATCTACTGTATTTACTGGTCCTTTAAAGGGACATTAAATATAAAATGAGATGCTCCATCAAATGCTTAAAAAGGAAATAAAACGTTTCATTACGAATAGTAAAAAACCTTTACAGTTTGCTTTCATTATTTATTCCTTCCTCCCCCTTTCCTATAATATAAAATTGTGATTAATTGGAAATGCACCCTGCAGACTTGAGATGGCTAACCCTGCTATAAATCTATCCCTAATTGGCCTCACAGGAGGGAGGTAAGATACTGCAAACAATGCAGCTTGTAAGAACACAATGATAGTCTGGATTTGATCCTCCAAATAGAGGAAATAGTGGGAAGAGTTTGCACATTGAAAGCATTTGGAGCATGCAAAATGTTATTTAGTTGGCTTTCAAACTGAGCTTTATTTTAAGCTATTGCAACAATACACATAAGTCTTTCAATTACACAATATTTATGACCATTTAGCTATTAATAAAAGAACAACATTATTTATTTTGCTTTTTCCTATAATTTAATTATATGTGTTTGTATGTATGTAATATGTATATATATATATATATATATATATATATATATATATGTGTGTGTGTGTGTGTAAATGTGTATATACATATATATATATATATGTGTGTGTATATATATATATATATATATAAAACAACATTTAAAATTAGGGGGAGGTAAAAGGTGAGTTTAAAATCCTCCACTACGCATAAAATAGAGAAAATAACTCATTGTGTAGTTCATGAACAAATCTAGGCAGGCCAGAAGGCTTGTTTTTCCCACAGAAAACCTCTGGAATACATTGTTTCCAATGCAGCAAAGGATTCTGGGTAAGATATGCAAATTCAGTTCAAAATGACACACCTTTTTACTTCAAGTCTGCTTTTCAGCAGATTACCTTAATGCCAAAGCTTTGCTGTTCACACAGCTTATAAATTTAGCTAGGGTAAGTACAATGATTCATAACTATCCCTGGGAGACTGGGATAGTTATGAATCACTGTACTTACCCTAGCTAAGCTTATAAACTGTGTGAGTTATTTTCTCTCTCTCTCTCTCTCTCTCTCTCTCTCTCTCTCTCTCTCTCTCTCTCTCTCTATATATATATATATATATATATATATATATATATATATATATATATATATGTGTGTGTGTGTGTGTTAATTATATTTACATATGTGTATGTATGAATAATGCAAAAAAACAAAGAAAAAGCATTATTTAATGTTTTACATTGTGAATTTAATGTATTTTTGAAAATTTACAGTCATTTCAAATCCGATGACTGCAACACGTTCCTAAAAGGTTGGGACAGGGGCAATTTAGGACTAACAGCGAAGTGACAAGTTGATATAAGAAGGTGATGTGAAACAGGTGAGGCAATCGTGTAATTATAGTATATAAGGAGCCTCCAAAAAAGGACCAGTCCTTCAAGAGTAAGGATAGATTGAGGCTCGCTAATCTGCCAACAATTGCGTTAGCGAATAATTCAACACTTTGAGAACAACAATCCCCAAAGACAAATCGGTAGGTTTTTGGGCATTTTACCTTCTACAGTGCACAATATAATTAAAAGATTTAAGGAATCCGGTCAAATCTCGGTGCATAAAGGGCAAGGCCAAAAACCACTTCTGAATGTAAATGATCTCCGATCCCTTAGATGTCACTGTCTCAAAAACCGTCATGGGTCTGTAATGGATATCCTGACATGGGCTTTGGAATAATTTGGTAAACACCATTTGCCGCTGCACGCACAGATGCAAGTAAAAGGGACAGTCAACAAAAAAACTGTTATTGTTTAAAAAGATAGATAACGCTTTTACTACCCATTCCCCAGCCTCACCTGTCTCCGATTGAGAATTTGTGGCCCATTATGAAGCGCAACATAAAGCAACGAAGGCCCCGTACAGTTGCACGGCTGAAGACATGCATAATGGATGAATGGAAATTCCGCTTGCTAAACTTAACCAACTGGTGTCTTCAATGCTCAAATGCTTAACAAATGTTATTAAAAGAAAAGGTTATGTTACACAGTGGTAATCAGTCAACTGTCCCAACTTTTTTGGAGTGTGTTCCAGTCATCAGATTTGAATTGATATATTTTCAAAAATACAGTAAATTTACAAAGTAAAAAAAAGTCAAGTAATGTGTTTTCAATATAGTACAGGGTGAATTGAGTTTTCTTTTCTTTCTTTCCATACCGTCCCAACTTTTTCGGAATTGGGGTTGTGTATATATATATATATATATATATATATAGATATAGATATATATAGATAGATAGATATACAGATATACTGTGTATATATGAATATATATATATGTGCACGTCTATATATATGTTTGTGTGTGTACTATACACATGTGTTTATATATATATAAATATGTGTGTGTATATATACTTACATTTATTATTAATTTCCACAAAAATTATGCATGTTCAGTTTTTATATGTGTTTTGCCTGGCTCTTACCAGCATATGGTTAACAATACTGGTTTTAAAAAATGGTTAACAATACCGGTTTTAACAGAATTAACACTGCAAATTATAAGAGACTGAAATCTGTTAATTCTTTCATTTATATGCATACTGTAATTTTCACAGCAGAGATAGCACCAAGGCTATTATCCCTGTTTCTCAACAAATACTAGATTACATGTCGAGTGACAAATTTTAGTAAGATTAGAGTAAATGTTAGCTTTTTATCATTTAATTTCTTCTTTTTTTTCTTGCTCATTACACTTTGGTATATATATATTATAGCAAAATCCAATATAGATCATGCACTCACTTATTTACTCCAGCCCACGGGGTGCACTTAAAACCGGTCATATATAAAATTCAAAGAAAGGCACGGAGAGTGCATATATATATATATATATATATATATATATATATATATATATATATATATATATATATATATAAATTTGTAGACAAAGTGCACTCCAAGCTTGTCAGTCAGATGCCTTGGGTGCACAAACAGTATGTATAAGCAAGTAGAAGAAAGTGCACTCCAAAGGACTTACTTGTTGATCCACTTTATTGTGAACGTTCACAATAAAGTGGATCAACAAGTAAGTCCTTTGGAGTGCACTTTCTTCTACTTGCTTATATATATATGTATATATATATATATATATACATACATACATATATATATATAATTATATATATACATACATACAAAAAAGAATCCACAGAAGAAGGCAGCACCTTGCAGTATAAAAATATATCTTTATTTCCACATGCTGGAATAAAACAGTGACGTTTCGGGTGGAACACCCTTAATCATACAAAGCTAAAACACACTGTTCAAACCTTATAAAGGCCTACCTGTGCACAGGTGTTCAATTAACATTTCTCAACACTTCCACCTAGTGGTTACTCACTTAATTGCATCTATATTAGAACTTAAAGGGACAGTCTAGGCCAAAATAAACTTTCATGATTCAGATAGAGCATGTAATTTTAAACAATTTTCCAATTTACTTTTATCACCAATTTTGCTTTGTTCTCTTGGTATTCTTAGTTGAAAGCTTAACCTAGAAGGTTCATATGCTAATTTCTTAGACCTTGAAGCCCACCTCTTTCAGATTGCATTTTAACAGTTTTTCACCACTAGAGGGTGTTAGTTCACATATTTCATATAGATAACACTGTGCTCGTGCATGTGAAGTAATCTGGGAGCTGGCACTGATTGGCTAGAATGAAAGTCTGTCAAAAGAACTGAAAAAAGGGGCAGTTTGCAGAGGCTTAGATACAAGATAATCACAGAGGTTAAAAGTATATTATTATAACTGTGTTGGTTATGCAAAACTGGGAAATGGGTAATAAAGGGATTATCTATCTTTTAAAACAATAAAAATTCTGGTGTAGACTGTCCCTTTAATGTTCTCATTTCACCTTGGTGCAAGATAGAATTAAAATCAATACAAGAAATGTATACATATGCAAAACAATGACATATACAGATACCAATGTACTTTCAACCAAATAAATTGTTGATAGACAAATTATTGAAAATTATTAAAAAAACACTTTGTTGAAAAACACTTGCAGCAAATTTGGAGAAAAACAGTTGCAGCAAATTAGATGAAAAACAATTGCAACAAATTTGACATTTCATGACTTAAAATGATTACAAAGATAGTTGCAAAAATGATTATAAAAATAGAGTATAATCCAATTCTTTATTTAAACCCAAGGGTTGCATTGCATTGAGTTTGTAAATCCAAAACACCTCCTTCTTTTTTAGCATTAACTCTCTATTACCCCCCCCGTCTGGGACGTGGCATTGCATCAATGATTTGAAAACGGACCTGACTAATGTTGTGGCCACATTGGATAAAATGTCCTGACACTGGTGCCTCTAGATTTCTACATCTGATATTGCTTTTGTGTTGTACTATCCTATCACGGACACAACGTGTTGTCTCGCCAATGTAAATTTTTCCACATGGACATTTTATGAGATAGATGGCAAAAGCAGTATCACATGTGTAAAAACCTTTTATCAAGAATTTCTTACCAGTGAGAGGGTATACAAATTGAGGGCCTTTGATCATTGAATTGCAGTTGCCACATAGCTATCTTTTTGGATAGAATATTTCAGCCGCTTGTGCACCTTGGCAGTTCATATATCAAGGACACTGGGGATTTTTTGGACAAAGTACATAATTTAGATCTATATGGCAACAAATACATACTATTCACATTAGATGTGAGCAGTTTATATACTGCTCTGCAATAAAACATGAGAGTGGTATTTCAGCAGTCATGAAGGTACTCCACACAGTTAATAAGTATTCTCCATCACAGAAGATGTTTTTTGAAAATCTATTGAGAGTTGTTCTTTACCAGAATTATTTCTTGTTTCACGATACATTTTTTCTCCAGCTTCAGGGAACAGCCACGGGTTCCAATGTCGCCCCCACATACGCGAATATATTCATGAATATGTACGAGGAAACATTTGTTTATGAGAATAGATTATTTCTACAATATGCAGTGGCCTGGTGGCGGTACATAGATGATGTATTCGGTGTGTGGTGTGGCGACATTGGAACCCTGGAGGAATTTGTCGCTGAGCTCAATTGTAGCACTGACTCCATTAAATTTTGTCTCAATGCAAGTGAAACACAGGTTGACTTCTTAGACACCACAGTATATCTAAAAGATGGTAAGGTCTGTACAGACTTATATGTAAAACCTACTGATAATAATGGCTTGTTACACTATCAAAGTTTCCATCCTAGAAGTACAGTTAGGTCATTACCTAGAAGTCAGTTCCTAAGGGTACAACGCATTGTATCAGAGGAAGATAGATTGCAAAAGAGATTACACAATATGGCAAAGAAGTTTGAGAATAGGAGTTATCCTGCAGCGTTGGTTCAGAATGAATTAGTTAAGGTACAATCTAAAAAAGATCAAACACCAAAAAAGGAAGATAAACGTATGGTAATGGTTATGGATCACAATAACCATGGTAGCGAAATTATGAGTGTACTAAAAAAACACTGGCGTATCCTACAGGGTTGCCATCCAGGTGTTGCTGAATTTGCAGTACCCCCCATGCCTGACTATAGAAGAAGGAGAAATCTCAGAGATGAGCTTATACATACAGATATTGGAAGTGCAAATAAAAAACAGCAAATCTATATATCTGATAAAAACTATAAGTGCTATCCTTGTCTGGGATGTGGCAACTGCAATTCACTGATCAAAGGCCCTCAATTTGTACACCCTCTCACTGGTAAGAAATTCTTGATAAAAGGTTTTTACACATGTGATACTGCTTTTGCCATCTATCTCATAAAATGTCCATGTGGAAAAATGTACATTGGCGAGACGACACGTTGTGTCCGTGATAGGATAGTACAACACAAAAGCAATATCAGATGTGGAAATCTAGAGGCACCAGTGTCAGGACATTTTATCCATTGTGGCCACAACATTAGTCAGGTCCGTTTTCAAATCATTGATGCAATGCCACGTCCCAGACGGGGGGGTAATAGAGAGTTAATGCTAAAAAAGAAGGAGGCGTTTAGGATTTACAAACTCAATGCAATGTAACCCTTGGGTTTAAATAAAGAATTGGATTATACTCTATTTTTATAATCATTTTTGCAACTATCTTTGTAATCATTTTGAGTCATGAAATGTCAAATTTGCTGCAATTGTTTTTCATCTAATTTGCTGCAACTGTTTTTCACCAAATTTGCTGCAAGTGTTTTTCAACAAAGTGTTTTTTTTAATAATTTTCAATAATTTGTCTATCGACAATTTATTTGGTTGAAAGTACATTGGTATCTGTATATGTCATTGTTTTGCATATGTATACATTTCTTGCATTGATTTTAATTCTATCTTGCACCAAGGTGAAATGGGAACATTAAGTTCTAATATAGATGCAATTAAGTGAGTAACCACTAGGTGGAAGTGTTGAGAAATGTTAATTGAACACCTGTGCACAGGTAGGCCTTTATAAGGTTTGAACAGTGTGTTTTAGCTTTGTATGATTAAGGGTGTTCCACCCGAAACGTCACTGTTTTATTCCAGCATGTGGAAATAAAGATATATTTTTATACTGCAAGGTGCTGCCTTCTTCTGTGGATTCATTGTGACTAAAGGGATTGCAGCACCCTTTTTGGCCTGCACCTGACAGTGGAGCTGAGCTACAAACTGTTCTAGTACTACTACATACAAAAAAGACTCTTCTCTCCTTTTCAAAGTTTTAACATTTATTGGTTCCAACGTTTCGGCTACAGCTTGGGCCTTTGTCAAGGTGGGGCCAAAACGTTGGAACCAATAAATGTTAAAACTTTAAAAAGGAGAGTCTTTTTTGTATGCCTAGACACACTTATGACTCAGGCTCTAAGAAGTGATGTTAGAGTGCTAACTTTACGTAGAAACACACACACATATGTATATATATATATCTCAAATTGATTATTGGTTTCTGTTTTTTTTACATAGCCCAAATTTGAAAGCATCTCAGTGTATGTTTCTCAGTAACTGAAAACCAGTGGTACGTGTTACACAGCAGCCACCTTCATCTGTAATCAACTCAGCCGCAACAGACATGCAAATATATTTAAAAATATTAAATAAACTATTTGATTTAAATTTAACAGATTGTGATTGAGGCATAAATCCCTTCTATTTTACTCTGTCTTCTCCCATTCCTTGATTTTCTCCCTATATTCCTGTTTACAGTTTATATATTTATTTCATTACTCTCTTCCTCCAACTCCTTTTTTGCCGTCTTTAACCCTGTTTTTCTTTCCCTTTTATTCTTCAACTCCCCATCACCTTCCGTCTCTCTTTCCTTCTCCCTGTCTGTCTTTCTCCCTTTACCCATTTGTATCTATGTCTGCCTGTCTCCATCTTGACCTCTCCTCTATTTCATTCCCTTCCATTTCCTTCTCTTATATATCTCCTCTTTTATAGTCACTCCATCTTCTGCCCTGCACTATCTCCCTCATTTATCCCACTTAAAGGGACAGTATACACTAATCTTCATATCATTGCATGTAGTAGACACTACTATAAAGAATAAGATGCACAGATACTGATATAAAAATCCAGTATAAAACTGTTTAAGAACTTACTTAGAAGCTCTCAGTTTAGCTCTGTTGAAAAGGTAGCTGGAAAGCCCACTGCAAGTGGGAAATAAGACACTCCCCCCTCCCCCTTCTTTTGCATATGAAAAGACCCTTTACACAAACAGGAGCAAGCTGGAGAAGGTAGCTGATGGTATTCACATAAAACTCTGGGGCTTGGTTAGGAGTCTGAAAATCAGAGCAATGTTATTTAAAAATAAGCAAAACTATACATTTAAAAAAAAAAAAAAAACTTTATGGGCTATATAAATAGATCATCTACAAAACTACAAAACATTTATGCAAAGAAAAAAATAGTCTATAACTAAAATAAGGTCTATAACTACCCTCTTTTTCTTCCTCATGTGTCTCTTTTACCCTCTTTCATTTCATTAAAGGGACATAGTACACTAGATTTTTCTTTTTATAAATGTTTTGTAGATGATTCATTTATATAGCCCGTCTGGAAGTAGTTTTGTAAAAATGTATAGTTTTGCTTATTTTTAAGAACATTGTGCTGATTTTCAGACTCCTAACCAAGCCCCACAGATGTATACACACATTTACAGACTCCTGCAGGCTCCTGTTTAAGTTATCTGTCTTTTTATATGCAGGGAAGGGGGGAGTTTCTGCTGTTCCTGTTTTCCCAGCCCATTTCACTGGGTGTCCCAGACTAACCTCATTAACAGTGCTAAACTGGAAGCTTCTAAGTAAGTTTTTAAAAGGTTTTATAGCGGATTTTTAGATCGGTATCTGTGCATAATCTTCTGTTTAGTAGTGTCTATTACATGCAATTATATGAAAATGTATGTATACTATCCCTTTAATGTCTCATATATTTTATCTCCTCATCCTTTCTTTCCCTCCCTTTCCTTCCTTAACCTGTCCACTGAGTGATTTCTGCATTGTGGGAATAAAATGTAAATATTTTTATCCTTTATATGTAACTGTACTTGAAATGTCTAATCATCTTGTTTTGTCCAATCAGGAGGCATTCTAATAGAGGCAGTAAAATCAAATTACACTTTCTTGATTCTGGTAGAGCATGCAATTTTTAAACATCTTCCCAATTTGCTTTTATTATCAAATTTGCTTTGTTCTTTTAGTATATTTTGTTGAAGATTAAACCTAGGTAGGCTCAGGAGCAGCAATGGTGCTTTCGCCAGTGGTACTTGTTACGCAAATGCCACCTTCATCTGTAATCAACTCAGCCGCAACAGACATGGAAACATATTTGAAAATATTTAATTAACTATTTCATTTACATTTGATAGATTATGATCCAGGCATAAATCTAGCTGTGAAAAACTGTCAAATGCATTCAGATAAGAGGTGGCCTTCAAGGGCTTAGAGTGAGAAAGTGCTAGTTTTGCAGAAAAACAAGTAAGTTTTTACACAACCCGTTTATGTTTACTTTGATTTAACATTTTTTTTTTTTACTAATTTACTTTAATCTCCCTTTAAAGATACACACATGCATAAAGTCTTGCATGAGATCATGTGCATACACAGCACCTGAACATACACAAACACTTTCATACATAGCACCTGTACACACGCATTAACAGTTGCACACTTATACTATGGAGCCCTGTCCACTCAAATACCTTAAAACATCAAAACACAATTTTATTACATTTTAATATTTTATGAGTTTTAGTGTGTATTTACTGTAAATATTTTTCATTCCAATGTTCTTCACATATGAGAAAATGTTCTAAGTATTTTTAAATATCTGTATATATCTATACCTGTACATATTCATATAGATATATAGGTATATATATATATATATATATATATATATATATATATATATATATATATATATATATAAAAAACATAATTTATGCTTACCTGATAAATTCCTTTCTTCTGTAGTGTGATCAGTCCACGGGTCATCATTACTTCTGGGATATTACTCCTCCCCAACAGGAAGTGCAAGAGGATTCACCCAGCAGAGTTGCATATAGCCCCTCCCCTCTACGTCACCCCCAGTCATTCGACCAAGGACCAACGAGAAAGGAGGAACCAAGGGTGTAGTGGTGACTGGAGTATAATTTAAAAATAATTACCTGCCTTAAAAAACAGGGCGGGCCGTGGACTGATCACACTACAGAAGAAAGGAATTTATCAGGTAAGCATAAATTATGTTTTCTTCTGTTAAGTGTGATCAGTCCACGGGTCATCATTACTTCTGGGATACCAATACCAAAGCAAAAGTACACGGATGACGGGAGGGATAGGCAGGCTCTTTTATACAGAAGGAACCACTGCCTGAAGAACCTTTCTCCCAAAAATAGCCTCCGAGGAAGCAAATGTGTCAAATTTGTAAAATTTGGAAAAAGTATGAAGCGAAGACCAAGTTGCAGCCTTGCAAATCTGTTCAACAGAAGCCTCATTCTTAAAGGCCCAAGTGGAAGCCACAGCTCTAGTGGAATGAGCTGTAATTCTTTCAGGAGGTTGCTGTCCAGCAGTCTCATAGGCTAAACGTATTATGCTACAAAGCCAAAAAGAGAGAGAGGTAGCAGAAGCTTTTTGACCTCTCCTCTGACCAGAGTAAACGACAAACAGGGAAGACGTCTGTCGAAATTCTTTAGTTGCCTGTAAGTAAAATTTTAGGGCACGAACTACATCCAGATTGTGCAGAAGACGTTCCTTCTTTGAAGAAGGATTTGGACACAAAGGTGGAACAACAATCTCTTGATTGATATTCCTGTTAGAGACTACCTTGGGTAAGAACCCAGGTTTAGTACGCAGAACTACCTTATCCGAATGAAAAATCAAATAAGGAGAATCACAATGTAAGGCTGATAATTCAGAGACTCTTCGAGCCGATGAAATAGCCATTAAAAATAGAACTTTCCAAGATAACAACTTTATATCAATGGAATGGAGGGGTTCAAACGGAACGCCCTGTAAAACGTTAAGAACAAGATTTAAACTCCATGGTGGAGCAACAGTCTTAAACACAGGCTTAATCCTCGCTAAAGCCTGACAAAAAGCCTGAACGTCTGGCACTTCTGACAGACGTTTGTGTAACAGAATAGACAGAGCTGAGATCTGTCCCTTTAATGAACTAGCAGATAAACCCTTTTCTAAACCTTCTTGTAGAAAAGACAATATCCTAGGAATCCTAACCTTACTCCAAGAGTAACCTTTGGATTCACACCAATATAGGTATTTACGCCATATTTTATGGTAAATCTTTCTGGTAACAGGCTTCCTGGCCTGTATTAAGGTGTCAATAACTGACTCAGAAAACCCACGTCTTGATAAAATCAAACGTTCAATTTCCAAGCAGTCAGCTTCAGAGAAGTTAGATTTTGATATTTGAAAGGACCCTGTATCAGGAGGTCCTGTTTCAGAGGTAGAGACCAAGGTGGACAGGATGACATGTCCACCAGGTCTGCATACCAAGTCCTGCGTGGCCATGCAGGTGCTATCAGAATCACTGATGCTCTCTCCTGTTTGATTCTGGCAATCAATCGAGGAAGCATCGGGAAGGGTGGAAACACATAAGCCATCCTGAAGTCCCAAGGTGCCGTCAGGGCATCTATTAGGACTGCTCCTGGATCCCTGGATCTGGACCCGTACCGAGGAAGCTTGGCGTTCTGTCGAGACGCCATGAGATCTATCTCTGGCTTGCCCCAACGTCGAAGTATTTGGGCAAAGACCTCCGGATGAAGTTCCCATTCCCCCGGATGAAAAGTCTGACGACTTAAGAAATCCGCCTCCCAATTCTCCACTCCCGGGATGTGGATTGCTGACAGGTGGCAAGAGTGAGACTCTGCCCAGCGAATTATCTTTGATACTTCCATCATTGCTAGGGAGCTCCTTGTCCCTCCCTGATGGTTGATGTAAGCTACAGTCGTGATGTTGTCCGACTGAAACCTGATGAACCCCCGAGTTGTCAACTGGGGCCAAGCCAGGAGGGCATTGAGAACTGCTCTCAATTCCAGAATGTTTATTGGCAGGAGACTCTCCTCCTGACTCCATTGTCCCTGAGCCTTCAGAGAATTCCAGACGGCACCCCAACCTAGAAGGCTGGCGTCTGTTGTTACAATTGTCCAGTCTGGTCTGCTGAATGGCATCCCCCTGGACAGATGTGGCCGAGAAAGCCACCATAGAAGAGAATTTCTGGTCTCTTGATCCAGATTCAGAGAAGGGGACAAGTCTGAGTAATCCCCATTCCACTGACTTAGCATGCACAATTGCAGTGGTCTGAGGTGTAAGCGAGCAAATGGCACTATGTCCATTGCTGCTACCATTAGGCCGATTACCTCCATGCATTGAGCCACCGATGGGTGTTGAATGGAATGAAGGGTGCGGCAAGCACTTTGAAGTCTTGTTAACCTGTCTTCTGTCAGGTAAATCTTCATTTCTACAGAATCTATAAGAGTCCCCAGGAAGGGAACTCTTGTAAGTGGAACGAGTGAACTTTTCTTTTCGTTCACCTTCCATCCATGTGACCTTAGAAATGCCAGTACTAACTCTGTATGAGACTTGGCAGTTTGAAAGCTTGAAGCTTGTATCAGAATGTCGTCTAGGTAAGGAGCTACCGAAATTCCCCGCGGTCTTAGTACCGCCAGAAGAGCACCTAGAACCTTTGTGAAGATTCTTGGAGCTGTAGCCAATCCGAATGGAAGAATCACAAACTGGTAATGCCTGTCTAGAAAGGCAAACCTTAGATACCGGTAATGATCTTTGTGAATCGGTATGTGAAGGTAAGCGTCCTTTAAGTCCACTGTGGTCATGTACTGACCTTCTTGGATCAAGGGTAAAATTGTCCGGATAGTCTCCATTTTGAATGATGGAACTCTTAGGAATTTGTTTAGGATCTTTAAATCCAGGATTGGTCTGAAAGTTCCCTCTTTTTTGGGAACCACAAACAGATTTGAGTAAAACCCTTGTCCCTGTTCCGACCGTGGAACTGGATGGATTACTCCCATTAACAATAGATCTTGTATGCAGCGTAGAAACGCTTCTTTCTTTGTTTGGTTTGTCGACAACCTTGACAGATGAAATCTCTCTCTTGGAGGAGAGTGTTTGAAGTCCGGAAGGTATCCCTGAGATATTATCTCTAGCGTCCAGGGATCCTGGACATCTCTTGCCCAAGCCTGGGCGAAGAGAGAAAGTCTGCCCCCCACTAGATCCGATCCCGGATCGGGGGCCCTCAATTCATGCTGTTTTAGTGGCAGCTGCAGGCTTCCTGGCCTGCTTGCCCTTGTTCCAGGACTGGTTAGGTCTCCAGCCTTGTCTGTAGCGAGCACCAGATCCTTCTTGTTTTGGAGTAGTGGAAGATGATGCTGCTCCTGCTTTGAAATTCCGAAAGGAACGAAAATTAGACTGTCTAGCCTTAGGTTTGGCTTTGTCTTGAGGTAGGGCGTGGCCCTTACCTCCTGTAATGTCAGCGATAATTTCTTTCAAACCAGGCCCAAATAAGGTCTGTCCCTTGAAAGGTATATTAAGTAATTTGGACTTAGAAGTTACATCAGCTGACCAGGATTTTAGCCACAGTGCTCTGCGCGCTTGAATGGCGAATCCGGAATTCTTAGCCGTAAGTTTAATTAAATGTACTACGGCTTCCGAAATGAATGAATTAGATAGCTTAAGTACTCTAAGCCTGTCTGAAATGTCGTCCAGCGTAGCTGAACCAAGATTCTCTTCTAGAGACTCAATCCAGAATGCCGCTGCAGCCGTGATCGGCGCAATGCATGCAAGGGGTTGCAATATAAAACCTTGTTGAACAAACATTTTCTTAAGGTAACCCTCTAATTTTTTATCCATTGGATCTGAAAAGGCACAGCTATCCTCTACCGGGATAGTGGTACGTTTAGCTAAAGTAGAAACTGCTCCCTCCACCTTAGGGACCGTTTGCCATAAATCCCGTGTGGTGGTGTCTATTGGAAACATCTGTCTAAATATTGGAGGGGGTGAGAACGGCACACCGGGTCTATCCCACTCCTTAGTAATAATTTCAGTTAGTCTTTTAGGTATAGGAAAAACGTCAGTACTTGTTGGTACAGCAAAATATTTATCCAACCTACACATTTTCTCGGGTATTGCAACTGTGTTACAATCATTCAGGGCCGCTAACACCTCCCCTAGCAAAACACGGAGGTTTTCCAGCTTAAATTTAAAATTTGAAATATCTGAATCCAATCTGTTTGGATCAGAACCGTCAGCCGCAGAATGAAGCTCTCCGTCCTCATGTTCTGCAAGTTGTGACGCAGTATCTGACATGGCCCTAACATTATCAGCGCACTCTGTTCTCACTCCAGAGTGATCACGCTTGCCCCTTAGTTCTGGTAATTTAGCCAAAACCTCAGTCATAACAGTAGCCATATCTTGTAATGTTATTTGTAATGGCCGCCCAGATGTACTTGGCGTCGCCATATCGCGCACGTCCCGAGCGGGAGATGCAGGTACTGTCACGTGAGGCGAGTTAGTCGGCATAACTCTCCCCTCGTTGTTTGGTGAAATTTGTTCAATTTGTACAGATTGACTTTTATTTAATGTAGCATCAATACAGTTAGTACATAAATTTCTATTGGGCTCCACCTTGGCTTTAGTACAAATAGTACAGGTCTCATCTTCTGAATCAGACATGTTTAACAAACTAGCAAATAAACTTGCAATTTGGAAATACTATACAAGTAAAACAAAATGCAACTTAGCAAAGGCTTGTACCCAGTAGCAAGAAATAACTAACCCTGAGGCATAAAAAAGTTAAAGAATAAACGTTTTTTATCACAGTCAACTACAATCTTACAGCTCTGTTAGATTACTTCCCTCAAATTAGCTTTGAAGATCCCTGGGTTCTGTAGAGATAACCGGAACATGCAGGAAAAAACAATGAGCTTTTGACTGAAATTTTTGATGCGTAGCAAAAGCGCCAAAAAAGGTCCCACCCACTCACACACAACAGTGAGAGAGATTAAAAACTGTCATAATTAGATCCAGCAACTGCCAAGTGGAAAAATAGTGCCCAAACATTTTATTCACCCAGTACCTCAGAAAATGAAAACGATTTTACATTCCAGCAAAAACGTTTAACATAATTAAGAATTATTAAAAAGCCTGTTGTATTTCTATTAGGCTAAAATCTTATATACACAGTGTAATTCCAGTGAAGTACCATTCCCCAGAATACTAAAATGTAAATTATACATACATGATATAGTCGGTATGGCAGGATTTTCTCAGCAATTCCATTGTTAGAAAATAAAAACTGCTACATACCTTTTTGCAGAATAAACTGCCCGCTGTCCCCTGATCTGAAGTTTACCTCTCCTCAGATGGCCGAGAAACAGCAATATGATCTTAACAACTCCGGCTAAAATCATAGTAAAAACTCTGGTAGATTCTTCTTCAAACTCTACCAGAGAAGGAATAACACACTCCGGTGCTATTAAAAAATAACAAACTTTTGATTGAAGAAATAAACTAAATAAAATCACCATAGTCCTCTCACACATCCTATCTAGTCGTTGGGTGCAAGAGAATGACTGGGGGTGACGTAGAGGGGAGGGGCTATATGCAACTCTGCTGGGTGAATCCTCTTGCACTTCCTGTTGGGGAGGAGTAATATCCCAGAAGTAATGATGACCCGTGGACTGATCACACTTAACAGAAGAAATCATATATACAGTAAGTATGAGCATCCTTGATCTAACGCAGTTTCGGTGTGTTAGGTTTTTTCATTAGCACGCTACATTAAAGTCTATGGGGAGAAGAAGTCGCAATATCAAAAGTCCTAAAGTTAGGGCGTGTCGGGTTTCACTTGCGCACAAACCATTTACTTTCAAATTATAATACGCGCAATAACCCGCAAGCATTAGAAGTTCACTTCTGGTAGAGTTTGTGCTCAAGCAAAAACGCTAAATAGCACACCACTTGTAATCTAGCTCAGGGTTCTTTGCAACAGACATGCTTCAGAAAGAAATCTATTGCATACAGTGAATTAGTTATACGTTTGAAATTTTTAAAATAAATTGACTCACATTGTAACTAAGTCAACTATATCACCATATACTAAAGATACAGGCTCTGAAGTTGGATATTTAGGTTCTCATTTCAGTTACCTTTGATTCTAATAATCTTACAAGTTTTGATGACTATTTGCAGCCTTTAAAGGGACATTCCGGTCAAAATGTAAATGCACATAGATGAATTACATCTTTGAATAGAAACATATTTACAATATACATTTATATCACCATTACCCATTTTTCTTAAAATTAATCTCTATTGTTCATCCTGGTGCTTTTTAGGATAAAACTGAAACAAAACAGAACATACATTTTTTAATGTCTTTCTTTTCTAAGGTGTTATGTCAGATAAATCCCTTTAATAACTTGCAAATATTCAGAAGGAACGCTCCCAGTATACCGGAAGAAGATACATTTAAAGGAACATTCCAGACAAAATTGGAATCCACCTGGATATATTTCAGTTTTGAATAAAAGCATTTTTGTAATATACATGAATTAGCACAAATTCTTCTAATAAAATCTATAGCTGTTTCAAAAGTCTATTTAGGTATGCACTGTGCACCAGCATTTTAAACACAGCACTTGCTCAGAGAGCCTAAGATGCATGTACCATCTGGTAAAGACTCACACCTAGATTACGAGTTTTGCGTTAGGGTTAAAAAGCAGCATTGAGAGGTCCCAACGCTGCTTTTTAACGCCCGCTGGTATTACGAGTCCTGCAGGTACAGGTGTACCGCTCACTTTTTTGGCCAGACTCGGAAATACCGCAAATCCACTTACGTCAATTGCGTATCCTATATTTTCAATGGGACTTGCATAGCGCCGGTATTACGAGTCTTCCAAAAAGTGAGCGGTAGACTAACTAAAGTGCTAAAAAGTACACTAACACCCATAAACTACCTATTAACCCCTAAACCGAGGCCCCCCACATCGCAAACACTAAAATAATATTTTTAACCCCTAATCTGTCAAACCGGACATCGCCGCCACTATAATAAACATATTAACCCCTAAACCGCCACACTCCCGCATCACAAACACTATTTAAATATTATTAACCCCTAATCTGCCGGCCCTAACATCGCCACCTACCTACATTTATTAACCCCTAATCTGCCGCCCCCAACGTCGCCGCCACTATATTAAATGTATTAACCCCTAAATCTAAGTCTAACCCTAACCTCCCCTAACTTAAATATAATTATAGAATTCTATCAGCCAATCGGAATTGAAGGGACGCCATCTTGGATGACGTTACATAAAGGAACCTTCATTTAGTCGTCGGCCGTCAGATGAACAGGATGCTCCGCGTCGGATGTCTTGAAGATGGACCCGCTTCGCGCCGGATGGATGAAGATAGAAGATGCCGTCTGGATGAAGACTTCTGCCCGTCTGGAGGAACTCTTCTGCCCGGCTTGGATGAAGACTTCTGCCCATCTGGAGGACCACTTCTGCCCGGTTGGGTTAAGACGTCTCACGGTAGGGTGATCTTCAAGGGGTTAGAGTTAGGTTTTTTTAAGGGGGGATTGGGTGGGTTTTAGAGTAGGGTTGGTTGTGTGGGTGGTGGATTTAATGTTGGGGGGGTATTTGTACTTTTTTTTTTTTTACAGGTAAAAGCTGATTACTTTGGGGCAATGCCCCGCAAAAGGCCCTTTTAATGGCTATTTGTAATTTAGTGTAGGGTAGGGCTTTTTTTTATTTTGGGGGGCTTTTTTATTTTGTTAGGGGGATTAGAGTAGGTGCAATTAGTTTAAAAATCTTGTAATTATTTTATTATTTTCTGTAATTTAGTGTTGGTTTTTTTTGTACTTTAGATAATTTTTTTAAATTGTAATTAATTGTATTTAATTTAGTTAATTTATTTAATTATAGTGTAGTGTTAGGTGTTAGTGTAACTTAGGTTAGGTTTTATTTTACAGGTAAATTTGTCTTTATTTTAACTAGGTAGTTATTAAATAGTTAATAACTATTTAATAACTATTGTACCTAGTTAAAATAAATACAAAGTTGCCTGTAAAATAAAAATAAACCCTAAGATAGCTACAATGTAACTATTAGTTATATTGTGGCTATCTTAGGGTTTATTTTATAGGTAAGTATTTAGTTTTAAAAAGGAATTATTTAGGTAATTGTAGTAATTTTATTTAGATTTATTTAAATTATATTTAAGTTAGGGGGTGCTAGGGTTAGACTTAGGTTTAGGGGTTAATATGTTTATTATAGTGGCGGCGACGTTGTGGATGGCAGATTAGGGGTTAATAAGTGTAGGTAGGTTGCGGCGACATTGGGGCGGCAGATTAGGGGTTAATACATATAATGTAGGGTTCGGCGATGTTGGGGGCAGCAGATTAGGGGTTCATAACTATAATGTAGGTGGCGGCGGTGTCCAGAGCGGCAGATTAGGGGTTAATATTATAATGTAGGTGTCAGCGATGTCGGGGGCGGCAGATTAGAAGTTAATAAGTGTAAGATTAGGGGTGTTTAGACTCAGTGTTCATGTTAGGGTGTTAGGTGTAGACATAAAACGTATTTCCCCATAGGAATCAATGGGGCTGCGTTAGGAGCTTTACGCTGTTTTTTTGCAAGTGTTTTGCAAGGGTTTTTTTTCAGCAGGCTCTCCCCCATTGATTCCTATGGGGAAATCGTGCACGAGCACGTTTAGCCAGCTCACCGCTAACGTAAGCAGCGCTGGTATTGAGGTGAGATGTGGAGCTAAATTTTGCTCTTTGCTCACTTTTTTGCGGTTAACGCCGGGTTTCTAAAAACCTGTAATACCAGCGTTGTCTGCAAGTGAGCGGTGAGCTTAAACTGCTCATTAGAACCGCACCCCTGTTAACGCAAAACTCGTAATCTAGGTGTCAATTTGTTAATTACTGACATGATACAAAACCCACTGGCACTTTGAGCAGCTGCAATATTTAAAATCCTGGTGAACTGAAAATATCTAGCTATGCTTCACATGCACATGCAGAGAAAAATGTTAATATTAAAACAGTGATAACTTTTACTACAAGCATTTTTGTCTAAACATGTATATTGCTAATATGTTTCTATTCAAATATGTAATTCATCTATGAACATTTAAATTTTGACCGCAATGTCCCTTTAAGTGCTGAAGTAGCGCAGAATTCCCCAGGAAGATTGTTACTAGGGTTGCAGGGAGTCCACTTTTCAACCGGACATCCAGTATTTATCAAACTGTCCATTAAAATCTTCACAAAAATACTGAACACTTTAATGTCCAAATTATTTTAATTCTCTAGGTGTTAGCTTAATATAAAAGGTCTCTTATGCCTCAATGTATTACAAATATGGAGCAAAAAGTGAGGGGCAGTCAAAGGGGTCAAATCCCTTCTGTTTACATGTGTTACTGTCAGCCATAGACGTAAACTTATTTATTTCTATGTTACTGGCAGCCAAGGGGTAAAATAACTGTTCTATTATGAAATAGATGCATGGTGGGATTAAGAGTGACGTCTAATGTAGAGCTTTGGGGGGGGGGATTTGTGACCCTTCTTACCATTGTGCCCAGTAACCAACAGATCTTTATGAAAGACAGCAGGTAACCCTAACTGTTACTGCAGGGAACAGAAACAAGGATACACTGGCAAAGTAGGAACATTACCATGTGTTAAGGCAGTCAAAATAATGTTTATTTTTTTATTGCTCTGTATAATCACTACTCCATATAATTCCACCCATCAGAATTTGGCAATCAGGTGTAGTTTAGAAGATTCCATGGTACTAACGCCAATTTATCAAGCTCCATATGGACCTTGAGGCCCTGTGTTTCTGGTGACTCTTCAGACTCGCGAGAAACAGCCGTTATGAAGCAGCGGTCTAAAAACCGCTGCTCCATAACCCTGTCCGCCTGCTCTGAGCAGGCGGACAGGAATCGCCACAATTTATCCCGATCGAGTACGATCGGGTTGATTGACACCCCCTGCTGGCGGCCGATTGGCCACGAGTCTTCAGGGGGCGGCGTTGCACCAGCAGCTCTTGTGAGCTGCTGGTGCAATGCCGAATACGGAGAGCTTATTGTTCTCCGCATTTAGCAAGGTCTTGTGGACCTGATCCGCACTGTCGGATGAGGTCCGCAAGACCTTTGATAAATAGGCCTCTAAATGTTGAGTTATAGGGGCCAATTTTATGTATATTCTGGAGAAAGCATGGGGCAATAAGTGTAGGCCCAAAGAAGAGTCAGGAACAGCAAAAGTCAAAGCAGTAAGCTAGTCCAAACAGGAACAGAGGATCAGCCCGGCTCAGTGTCAGGTGGAAGTCAGTGCATGGAGATAGTCTCCACAGGATATTGCCTAGGGTCAGAACTATGGAGACTGACAAATGGGTATCAGCATTACCAAGCACAAATGAGTCAGAGTGGGGAGTATTTACAGGTTCAGTTAGGACCAATGTAACGCAGTTCCATACTAGTAACCAAACGTACCGTCATTATTGCAACCAATTCCCCATTAACAGAGGGTTTCAAATCTTGCATACTCATGCGTGTGCATGGAGGAAATTGACTGATATTGGAAGGATACAGGATTTCACAAGTCAGAGATGTGAGATTAGCTAACCAGCCCCTGAGACCCAGATGGCACCTGTGTGCAACAGGTATGTTTTTAAAGGACCAGTAAATACAGTATATTGGCATAATCAGCAAATGCATGATAAAAAGACAATGCAATAGCACATAGGGGTCCATTTATTAAGCAGCGGATGATGCTTCAGAGCCCCATCGTTTCAGGTCCGCCTGAAATGGAAATTAAGAAGCAGTGGTTGTTAAAGTGAATGTAAATTTTAATGTTAAAGTGCCGGTTTTTAAAAATTTGATTAAAAACAGGGGCACTTTAATTCATCAAAATTTACATTTCACCCGTATTGTGAAAAAATACCTTTTAATCTTGACAGCCGCTCCAGCTTCCTCCGCACGTCGCAAAGGCTCTTCCTGGGTCTAAAATGTGGAATCACGGCTTCAAATCAGACACTGATTCCCCCGTGGGGGAAGCTGTGATTGGAGGATGACCGATCCATCATTTCTGACATCAGAAATGGCTTTGCAATGACCGGGGGAAGCTGGAGCTGCTGTCAAGATTAAAAGGTAAGTGAAATGTAAATTTACTGGTCCTTTAAAAACATACCTGTTGCACACAGGTGCCATCTGGGTCTCAGGGGCTGGTTAGCTAATCTCACATCTCTGACTTGTGAAATCCTGTATCCTTCCAATATCAGGGTCATGTAATTTCCTCCATGCACACGCATGAGTATGCAAAGCTTTTTTTATTGTCTGAAGAAACGACCAGTATCGGTCAAGAAACGCGTTACAATAAAGCGTTTTTTGCTAATTTTAAACTTTGGAAGTTGTCTGTGATTTTGTATCACTCCATAGCTGACAAGAAAAGACTCCATTATCATCAAACAGCCATCAGGTAACAAAGACCCAACGATATTCACTACCAGGAGAACCGGCTTCAGTGTACTAGCCACTGTTAAGTGCTAGCCTGCTGATTTGCACCGGTCACAGCACGGTGCCTACACTTGTGGTAAGCACAACTATCGCCTGCACTTTTGTGTTATCGTAATAGGATTACACTATGAGGCGCCCTCTTTTTGCTTTTGTCTTCTAACAGTTACTCCTTACAACTCGGGATCAAAAGGAGCTGCCTTGTCTCTCATCTGTCACAATATTATTCAGGACTCTTTATCGTAACTATTTGCAGTATTGGTCACAAATTGGACTTTTATTCAAAAAATCCTTAAACCGTCTGTATTTTTAATATTGTCATTGTTTAGCGCTCCTCTTTATTCCCCTCCTGGGAATTTATTATATAATAAAAAAACACGATCTTGCTTTTTTTTCTTTATAATAACCTTCCTCTTGCACATGTGCACATTTTTAAATAAACCTAAATAAAAATGAAAAATGTATGCTTACCAGATAAATTCCTTTCCTTCCTGGCAGGGAAGTAAACGACTTCATTCATAACTGTTGGGAGTATTAATACCTGGCCACCAGGAGGAGAAAAAGACACCCCAGCCAAAGGCTATAATTATCCCTCCCACTTCCCCCATCCCCCCAGTCATTCGAGGCTCCAAGGAGGAGAAACATTTCTAAATACTGGACTGATTCTGACAAGAGCCTTAACAAAAGATTGAACGTCCGGGAGATTAACCAATCTCCTATGTAGCAAGACTGATAGGGCTGATATTTGACCCTTCAAAGAACTAGTGGATAATCCCTTGTCCAATTCATCTTGGAGAAAGGATAAAATAACAGAAACTTTCACCCTGTGCCATGGAACACCACATTCTTTGCACCAATGAATATAAGTCGGCCAAACCATATGGTAAATGTGCCTGGTGACAGGCTTCCAAGCCTGGATCATTGTATCCATTATCAGAAAAACCTCTCTTTGCCAGAACTAGGCATTCAAGAGCCACGCAGTCAAACAAAGAGAGTCTAGATTTTGATGTAGAAACAGATCTTGCATTAGAAGGTCCTTCCGGTAAGGTAATCTCCAGGGAGGGGAGGAGGACATCCTTACTAGATCTGCAAACCATGTCCTTCATGGCCATGAAGGAGCTATTAGGATCACTCTGGCCCGCTCCAGTTTGATGCGAGCCACTACACGAGGAAGAAGAACCAAAAGGAGAAAAAATATATATATGAGTCTGAACCTCCAAGGAACTGCTAACGCTTCTACAAACTCTGCTTGAGGATCTCTCGACCCGTACCTGGGTAGCTTAGTATTGAGACGAGAGGCCATGAGATCTATCTCCGGAACTCCCCATCTGAGGGTAATTTCTGAGAAGACCTCGGGGTGCAGGGACCATTACTCCAGGTGAAATGACTCTCTGCTGAGAAAGTCGGCTTCTCCACCCCCGGAATGTGGATCGCTGAGAGACAGCAGTTGTGGTTCTCCGCCCGTTGGAGTATTTGGGACAACTCGTTCATCGCTAAGGAACTCCTTGTTCCTCCCTGATGGTGACCGAAGTAATATTGTCCGATTGAAATCTGATATACCGGGAAGAACTTAGCTGGAGCCAAGCCCTCAGAGCGTTCAGAATCGCCTGGAGTGCTATAATATTGATCGGAAGAGAAGATTTTTCACGTGACCAGGTTCCCTGTACCATCCTGGGATCCCAGACTGCCTCCCAGCCCGAAGGCTGGCATCCGTAGTCATAATCTCCCAGGACGGTCTCAAGGAGCACGTTCCTAGGGACAGGTAATCCTGGCAGAGCCACCAAGAGAGAGATTGTCTCGACTGGCTGTCTAGGACAATCTGCTGAGATAGGTTCAGGTGATCTCCGTTTCATTGTCTTAGCATGCATAGTTGTGAAATAAATGTGATACCACAATCAAAGATCGTGAAGAAAACAACAACAAAATAACAAAATAAAAATAAAATAAAAGTTCATATAAGGATATGCGTGTTCTTGCTGGGAATCTTCTGCTTCTTTGTGTCTTTAAAAATTCTCAGAGAAAAGGAAAATAAATTGCAACATAGTGTAACTCTGTAACACTATCCAGGATATGTATCAAGCTTGTGAACAAATGACTACTCACATGGGTTGGAGCTTATGCCTAAGCTCAAGGAAATGCGCACGCCCACTTTATACTGGTGGGTAAACAGTACTCGCACGGCAATACAGTATAAAATAATTTATTAAAATGTAATAAAAAGCGTCACAAATGCTTACAATACACCATTCACAGAGGTTAATAGAGCAGCAAATTCTTATTATTGCTCACAAAAGCAAAGTCCCATAAAGGATGCAAGTGGATTCGGGCAGCAGAAACTTAACCGCTAAACCGTCCAACCTGATCACAGGTTTGAGTTGCTCCTCCTTCCGGTGTATGGGCAAGTGTAAAGACGCACTGGAGAGCTATTAGTTCCGACGATCGTTTCGCTATGTAAGCCTTTTGGGGGCCCTTAAAAGGGCCTTTTGTAGGGCATTGCCCTAAAGTTAACAGCTTTTTTGCTACAAAACAAAACAAACACCCCATAACAGTAAAGTAAAGTAAAACCTAATCTACCCATTGCCCTGAAAAGGACATTTAGCTCTTTTGCTGCCCAAACCCTAATCTAAAATAAAAACCCACCCAAAAAACCCTTAAAAAAAGCGTAACACAAACCCCCGACTATCCATTTACAGTTTTTGAAGTCCCGCTTAAACGATCTTCATCCCGGCAGCAAAAAGTCTTCATCCAGGCGGCCTCTTCAATCTTCATCCTGGCGGCGAAGTCCTCATCCAAGCAGCAAGAAGTCTTTATCCAGGCGGCCTCTTCAATCTTCATCCAGGCATCTTTTATCTTGATCCTGGAGGTGCGGAGCGGGTTCATCCTGAAGATATCCGACGTGGAGCATCCTCTTCATACGGTCGCAGCCGTACACTAAATCTTCAATGCAAGGGAGCCGTTTCAAGATGGCGTCCCTTGCATTCCTATTGGCTGAAAAATTTGAATCAGCCAATAGGATTTAAGCAGCTCTCATTCTATTGGCTGATTCGAATCAATAGAATGAGAGCTGCTTAAATCCTAATGGCTGATTTGAACAGCCAATAGGATTTTAGCAGCTCTAATTTCTATTGGCTGATTAAAATTTTTCAGCCAATAGGAATGCAGGGGACGCCATCTTGAATCGCGTACCTTACATTGAACATTCAGTGTACGGCGGAGACCGTATGAAGAGGATGCTCCGCGCCGGATGTCTTCAGGATGGACCCGCTCCACGCCGCCGGGACCAAGATAGAAGATGCTGCCTGGATGAAGATTGAAGAGGCCGCCTGGATGAAGACTTCTCGACGCTTAGATGAGGAATTCGCCGCCTGGATGAAGACTTCTCGCCGCCTGGATGAGGACTTCGCCGCCGGAATGAAGATCGTTCAAGCAGGACTTCAAAAACTGTAAGTGGATCTTCGGGGGTTAGTGATAGGTTTTTAAGTTTTTTTGGGGTGGGGTTTTTTTTAGTTTAGGGTTTGGGCAGCAAAACAGCTAAATGCCCTTTTAAGGGCAATGCCCATCCAAATTCCATTTTCAGGGCAATGGGTAGTTTAGGTTTTTTTTAGAGTTAGGTTTATTTATTTTGGGGGGTTTGTTGGGTGGTGGGTTTTACTGTTGGGGGGGGTCTTTGTATTTTTTTTTACAGGTAAAAGAGCTGATATCTTTGGGGCAATGCCCCAAAAAAAGCCCTTTTAAGGGTTATTGGTAGTTTATTGTAGGCTAGGTTTTTTTTATTTTGGGTGGGCTTTTTTATTTTGATAGGGCTATTAGATTAGGTGCAATTCTTTTTTATTATGGATAATTTAGTTTGTTATTTTTCGTAATTTAGTATTTGTTATTTTTTGTAATTTAGTCTTTTTTATTTTTTGTAATTAGATACCTTGTAATTTTTAGAGTAGTGTTAGGATTTTTTTAATGTGTAGTTTAGTTTAATTTAATTGGTAGTTAGTTTAATTTTAGTTTAATAATTTGTTAGTTTAAACTTAATTTTAATTTACAGCTTAATTTAAATTTAATTTAAGATTGTAATTTTAATCTAAAGTTAGGGGGCGTTAGGTTTAGGGGTTACTAGTTTAGTTTATTGCGAAGTGGGGGGCATTAGGTTTAGGGGTTAATAGTCTACTTTAGTATATTTTGTTGTGGGGGTTTGCGGTTTAGGGGTTGATAGGTTTATTATAGTGGCGGCTGTGTAGGGATTAATAATTTAAGTATAGTGGGGGCGGACGGCAGATTAGGGGTTAATAATATTTAAATAGTGTTTGCGATGCAGGGGGCGGCACTTTAGGGGTTAATAACTTTATTGGTGTTTAGTGTACTTTGTAGCAGTTTAGTTATGAGTTTTTTGTAACAGATTTGTTGCGTAAAACTCATAACTACTGCTTTTAGATGGCGGTACGGATCTTGTCGTTTTAGGCTGTAACGCAGGCTTTTTAGCCTCACTGCAAAACTTGTAATGGCAGCGCTATGGGAATCCCATGAAAAAACGTAATTTTTATGAGTGCGGGACTGACGTTGTGTTACAGGCTAAAAGGCTTTCGGTACAGCTTTACCAACAAGACTTGTAATGGCTGTGGTGCTGTTTTAACGCTGAAAATGCCATATTTTCAGCATTAAAAGACGAACGCACAACTCTAATCTAGATGTAAGCGCGCAAAGAAAACATATTGTGCAGCAATAAATAAAAATAAAATAAACGCTCCCATTTAGCCATCTGTCGTAATGGAAAACCAGAGTTGTGCATTTCAACCCCTTACAAGTTCTCCGCTAAGGAGCTAGGTCCCCACATGCTCCTAATAAAAAAAACTCAACGCCGGAGGTCCCTCCACTGATCCCTCAGGAGTAAAGTAATAAAAACCCCACACTGTGAGCTTTCTTCAGACGTCCCTTAGGAGAAAGACATATCCCCCTAAATAAAAATAAAGCGACTTACCCCTCAGGAATCGTGCTGTGGAGCACACACACAGCTGTTCAAAGTTGTGACAGACTTCTCCTCTTCTGACAGGGACCTGAGTGGGAAAATGATAAGCAGTGTAACTCGTCTACACTGATTTCCTTGGGGTAGGTAGGTAATCATCCATATGTCTTACAGAGAACGATGCATAAGGATCTAACCTTCACCACTACTCTCACTGAGAGATTTATGTGGCTACTCCAATACCCCAGTCCTCTCTTGAAGGGAAAATACCCCATTAAAGGACTATCTTCTTTCTTCTAACACTTTCTCTGCCATCCTCCTCTAGTGACGAAAGGCAAATAATGACTGAGGGGATGGGGGAAGTGGGAAATATATTTATAGCCTTTGGCTGGGGTGTCTTTACCTCCTTCTGGTGGCGAGGTATTGATATTCCCAACAGTTATGAATGAAGTCGTGGATTCTCCCTGCCTTGGGAAGGAAATAAACATTTTCTGGTTGAAAATGAATTGTTAAACCACATATAAAAGACATATTTAACAAATCAAATACGTCTGCAATTTATCTTCATCATAATAGGGTTAGATAAACTTTAAAAATACAGTGTCACAGTAACATTATCAGTTTCACTTCATGATATAGAAAATGGTTAACTGCACATCTGTCAGCAATTACAAAAATTAATGTAAAAACTACCAATTGCATGGCAACTCGGTAAAAATATGTATCCTACTATGCTTGATCATTTTTTATTGCTCTGTATAATGAGATGAGCAAATCATGTGAAACAAGATAGCCTAGGTTAAAAGAGGGAAGTAAAAATGTGTAGGCCTCATATTATGGTTGGCCAGAGATCATTGAATTGAGTCTGTGCATCCATTCTAGAGTCAATGCAGAACAAATGGTAGATCCCAGAGCACTGAAAACGCTGAGAGAAATAATTCAATAGATTGAGGAATGCAGAAATAGTATAGGATTTTTGCAGACCTGCCCTTAATTATGACCTGTTCAAGAATGGCTTGGACTTAAAGGAACAGTCAGTCAACACCAGAATTTTTGTTGTTTTAAAAGATAGATAATCCCTTAATTAACCATGCCTCAGTTTTGTATAACCAACACAGTTATAATAATACATGTTTTACCTCTGTAATTACCTTATATCTAAGCCTCAGCAGACTGCCCTCTTATTTCAGTTCTTTTGACAGACTTGCATTTTAGCCAATCAGTGCTCACTCCTCGGTAAATTCACCTGCATTAGCTCAATGTTATCTACATGAAACACATGAACGAACGCCCTCTAGTAGTCAAAATGTATTCAGCATAGAGGCGGCCTTCAAGTAGGGATGGCCGAAAGTGTAAATTTCCAAATTTGAATGTTAGAACGAATGTTATTACTGAAATTCGAATTACAAATCCGAATGTTGATTCGAACGAATATTCTTAAAATTCTATAATCGAATGCAATTTACAGTTTTTGAATGTCACTTTCGAATTCGAAGTTTATAATTAGATCGAATGTTCATATTCAAAATTTTAATTTAACATTCTTTTTAACAAATACTATTCAGAAGTTCAATAGTTCATGTGGTAGGGAATCTATTAAATTGTTACATAATAGATTCAAATATATCATTTCAAATGTTTCTATATAGAATATTGCATAATTCGAATATTACATTTAAATAAAGCATTATAGAAATACTATTACAAATATATAAATTCAAATTTTTCGAATTTGAATATTTCATAATTCGAATATATTACATTTAAAGAAAGCATTAGAAATACTATTACAAATATAAATTCGAATTTTTCTAAACTAATATTTTCGAAAGTAATCGTAAAATTCTAAACTGAACATTCGAAAATCGAATGTTAGAATATTATGTAAACATTCGAAATTCGATTTGAATGAACGAATTTGTAAAAATTTGTTTCATTTTTCGAATGTTGCGAAACATTCACCCATCCCTACCTTCAAGGTCTATGAAATTAGCATATAAACCTCCTAGGTTTAGCATTCAACTAAGAATACCAAGAGAACAAAGCAAATTTGGTGATAAAAGTAAATTGGAAAGTTGTTTAAAATTGCATGCCCTATTTGAATCATGAAAGTTTTTTTTGGACTTGACTGTCCCTTTAACATCTAAGGCTGAACCTGCTCAAGGATGGCTTAGAGTTAAAATCTTAGGCTAACAAGGCTACACTTTATTAAGACTAAAGACTGAGTATGATAGAGTAGTGGAAGGAAATAAACAAATAGCAAACTGTCTACATGATTACTTTTGTACAGTCTTCACAACAGATTGTAAAGATAGTGAGATCATATTAAATGGACAGTGTACAATAGATTTTTCTTTGCATAAATGTTTTGTAGATTATCCATTTGTATAGCATATCTGGGTGTTTTTTAAAAATGTATAGTTTTACCTAATTGTATATAACATTGCGCTGATTTTCAGACTCCTAAACAAGCCCCAAAGTAATAAATATATACTGATGTATACAAACTTCAGACTGCTTCTGTTTCTATAATAGGGGTTTTCATATGCAGGGGAGGGGGAAGGGGGTTCTGCTATCAGCCCCTTTCAGTGGGTGTACAAAGCTAATCTCATTAGCAGTGCAAAATTGGGAGCTTCTAACTAAGTTTTTAAAAGGTTTTATACTGGATTTTTATATCAGTATCTGGGCATATTATTCTTTATAGTAGAGTCTATTACATGCAGTAAAATTAAAATTGGTGTATACTGTCCCTTTAAGGGATGTTACTTTAAATGATAATGTGAGTAGTACTTCTCTTTTTACAGAGGAAAAGGTTTTAAGGGTTTTATAAAAAAATAATAAGTCTGTGAGTCCAAATAATATTAATCTTAGGGTTCTAATAGAACTTCGATCCATGATAGCAACTCTTTTAGCTGATTTACTTTATAACTCACTGTTAACAGGACTTGTTCCAGAATACTGTAAAATAGCCAATGTAGTCCCTCTTCATAAAAAGTGTAGTAGGGAAGATTCTGCTAACTATAGGCCAGTTAGTTTGACTTCAATTGCAGAGAAATTAAAGGAAACTCTTTTAATGGAAAGACTTGTGTCTTACATTGAGAAAAACAACTTAAATACAAAGGACAGCATGGTTTCACTGCTGGAATATCATGTCAGACTAATTTAATTTATTAATTTTACCATGTAATTAAACTAACAAACCAGGGAGGGGCCATATACATTGCATATCTATACTTTAGAAAAGCATTTGACACTGTCCCACACAACAAACTTATTCACAAAATATATTGCCTTGGAGTAAATGCTAAGGCAGAGGGTTTCAATTTATGGAGTACATTCAAATGAAGTTGGTGTTCCCCAAGGGTCAGTTATTGGTCCTGTTTTGGTTAACATGTCCATTAGTGATATTGGAAGTGGGCTTAAGGGGAATGTTTGCTTGTTTGTTGATGATACAAAACTTTGTTACAGAGTTGATGTTCCCGGAGGAGTGTAATCAAATGAGCAGTGCCAGTGATATTAAAAAAATGGAGGACTGGGCAAATAAATGGGCAATTTCTTGCATGTTTATTATTAGTCTGTGTTACTTAATCTGAGCATGTGTGCCACTGATAGTAAAGTGGACACAAAAGTAACAGTATTTCAGGTACTATGATCTTGTGGGTTACCTCTGTTTAAAACATTTTATGTTAATCTGAGTATTAACAAATCAATAAATTAATTATTTAGTAAATATTAGTCTTTTTGCTGCAATTTTGTGTTTTAAAAAGTCAGATTATATAAATATAAATACATTTAGCAACATGACCTGCTTATTTCAATATCTGTCAATTGATAAAAACATATTTATTTATATATCTATATCTTGAAGAGATAAAACTAGTTTGAGACCTTTTTATTTTCTAGCAATGCCGTGAGAAATGTGTCTTACACATTCTAAGCACAGAGCAGCTGATTTTTAAAATGTAACATATATTGGACTTATTGAATTTTTATTTATTTTTTTGCAAAAAAAACAATGTCCTACAGCCTCTCCACTGGCCTAATGCAATCACTTATACTTTGTTTTAGTCAATGTGTAATAATTTGTATCATTCACGCTTACGTTTCATCGTGTTCAACGTAGTAAAAAGAATACAGGATAATTGTGTCAATTAAAATTGATATGGTAAAAAGTGATAAGGTTCCTTTTGAGAGTTACTAGATCTCTCAGCATAGGACCAATTTTGGAAGATATTTGCCACCATTATTTCAATCAACTGGTAAATGGACAGATAAGACTACTCATTTTAATCAGAAGAATTGATGCTTTTAAATAAGTATTCACATCTGCTCTTTTTTCTTTGTATTGTGAGGGGTGGGCGTGAGAGAGTGGATAACCCGGCCCATATATGGTTCTTTACATAGGTGATTATCTGAGAGCCGCCTGGGTGTGTAGCTCCACAAAAGAAAAAGGTGACTTTTCTCTTTAAAAAGGAGGCATCATTTGACTCATTCTGCAGCTTTAAATGTGGCGGCAAGGCCTTTTTAGAGCCCTGAACACAAAACTGTGATTGCCATTTCTTTCTACCCCCTAATAATTTGAATGTTCAAGGGGCATCGGACCACTCATTCAAAACAGGGAATTCTCTTTCTTTTCAATAAGGTGTCTCATGTCCCTCTAGATGAAATGTGGTGAACTAAATGCTCTGTATTAGCCTCATTGCTTAAACGTATACCCACTGTCACATGATGCAGATAATCATGATTAACTATGGTGATTATAGGGGAACAATTAATCCATCATTCGAAAACTGAGCATTTCTGCTTTCAAATTCCATGCCCACCTTGGTGATATACAGCAGTGATAGGGAACCTTGGCACTCCTGACGTTTCAGAGCTACATTGCCTATGATACTTAGGCACTCTTAAAGGGACAGTCTAGGCCAAAATAAACTTTCATGATTCAGATAGAGCATGTCATTTTAAACAATTTTCTAATTTACTTTTAGCACCAATTTTGCTTTGTTCTCTTGGTATTCTTAGTTGAAAGCTTAACCTAGGAGGTTCATATGCTAATTTCTTAGACCTTGAAGCCCACCTCTTTCAGATTGCAGTTTTTCACCACTAGAGGGTGTTAGTTCCCGTATTTCATATAGATAACACTGTGCTCGTGCACGTGAAGTTATCTGGGAGCAGGCACTGATTGGCTAGACTGCAAGTCTGTCAAAAGAACTGAAAAAAGGGGCAGTTTGCAGAGGCTTAGATACAAGATAATCACAGACGTTAAAAGTATATTATTATAACTGTGTTGGTTATGCAAAACTGGGAAATGGGTAATAAAGGGATTATCTATCTTTTAAAACAATAAAAATTCTGGTGTACACTGTCCCTTTAAGTCCAGTTAAGAATCCTGGAAAATGTAGTTCTGAAACATCTGGAGGGCCAAGGATCCCTATCCCTGTGCTACAGTAATGGAAAAAGGGGTTACAGCACCTACCTCAAAGTAACTTCCCTTTTTTATAGTTATCTCATGTCCCTTCAGATTAAAGGGACATTGTACACTAGATTTTTTTCTTTGGATAAATGTTTTATAGATGTATGTATTGGGTACTTGTAAAGCGCGGCTAATCACCCGTAAGGGTCTCAAGGCGCTGCTCATTTTATCAACCTCAGAAGGATGAAAGGCAGAGTGGACCTCGCCGGGGATCAAACCTGCAACCCTCGGGTTGTTACAGAGCTCAGCTACAGATCCATTTATATAGCCGTCTGGGTGTGTATTTATAAAAATGTATAGTTTGGCTTATTTTTTAATAACATTGTGCTGATTTTCAGACTCCTAACTAAGCCTCAAGTTTCAGATGTATTCTGATGTATACATACTCCTGCTTTCGCCTGTTTGTGTAAAGGGTCTTTTCCTATGCATCAAAAGGGGGGGGGGGAGAGTAATTGTTCTTCCTGCTTTCTCAGCCCCTTTCACTGGGTGTCCCAGCTTAACCTTATCAACAGTGCTAAATTGGGAGCGTCTAAGTAAGTTTTTAAAAGGGTTTATATGGAATTTTTAGATCAGTATCTGCACACATTCTTCTTTATAGCAGTGTCTATTGAATGCAGTTATAGGAAAATTGGAGTATACTATCCCTTTAAGCAGGGAGATAAATGCTATGTAACAGCCCGCCATGCCCTAAAACTATCACTGGTGTCAAATGTAACAGGCAAACCCCCAGCCCCCATGTTAATGACAAATGACCCCTCTTTCAAATGTAATGGGGCAAATGGAAGATCCCCACATCAATATCCCCTATTGACTTTTTACAGTGATCACCTACGTTTTTAAAGGACACGTAGCTCTGTCTTTCAGAGGATGATTTCATTGTTCATCTAAGTACTTTAAGAGCTAAGACAGTTTCCAAGACTGTTTTGCAGTCACTAAAACGGTTGCCTACATCAGAATAATGGTTTATGTTTTTATTGCATAGGCACATGGGAAAAAAGATCCAGCCTTACTAAACACATTTCCATTTCCCCCCAAAGGCTATTATACATTTTTTTACCTTTCTGCCAGAATTCAAGCAAATACATGCATATGTTTTGACAGCAAGCGTGGTACAAATATCTAAAAATGAAAAATAAAACTTAGGACATTAAATACCTCTTGCTTTTGTGTAAGAATGTGTTTTGTTCCATGCTCCCTAGAAAGATCAAACAGCAAAATATGCAAACTAGGTTTCCAAAATACTGCCAATTGCCTAAGCCAGATATTTAAAGGGACGTGAAACCTAATTTTTTTTCTTTTATGATTCAGAGAGCGCATACGTATCTGAACATCTTTCCAATTTACTTCTATTATCAATTTAGCTTCATTCTCTTGGTATCCTTTGCTGAAGGAGCAGCAATGCACAACTGGGAGCCAGCTGAACACATTGTTAAGTCAATGACAAGAGGCATATATTTGCAGCTAAAAATCAACAGCTAGCTTCCAGCTCCTGAGCATACCTAGGTATACTTTTCAACTAAGGAAACCAAGAGAACGAGGCAAATTAGATAATAGATGTAAATTGGAAAGTTGTTTAAAATTGTAGGATCAATCAGAATCATGAAAGGAAAACATTGGTTTCATGTTCCTTTAATTTGCAGCATTTGCAGGTAATTGAATTAGCTTTTGGCCTCTCCAAAGACCACAAGACAAGCACAATCAATTTTTAATCAAAGCAAGATGTGTTTAATTTCCTTTTAAATATCTCAGAAAAAAACAACAACTGAACAGGCTGATTTGTGATTCCCAATTAAAAACTAAAATACCAAATTCATTGTAATATTCAATGTTATACCTATTTGACATCTGGCATATAATGGATATTTGTTTCAATTTAAACTCTGGCAGCACAGCTATACATACATACATGCAAGGTTTAATACCTTAAAGAAATACTAAACCTTTTTTTTTCTCTCTCGTGATTCAGATAGAGCATGCAATTTTAAGCAACTTTCTAATTTAATCCTATGTCTTCGTTGTCTTGCTATCTTTATTTGAAAAGCAAGAATCTAAGCTAAAGTAGCTGGCCCATTTTTGGTTCAGCACCTGGGTTCCGCTTGCTAATTGGTGGCTAAATGCAGCCACCAATCAACAAGCGCTATCCAAGGTGCTGAACCAAAAATAGTTTGGTTCCTTAGCTTAGATTCCTGCTTTTTGAAATAAAGATACCAAGAGAATGAAGAAAAATGTATAATAGGAGTAAATTAGAAAGTTGATTAAAATTGCATGCTCTATCTGAATCATGAACGAAAAAAATTGGGTTTAGTATCCCCCCCCCAAAAAAGAAGAAAAGAACATTTATTATTTCTGCAGTAAGCATTATTAAATCTTGATCTTTTCTCCTGCTCAGGTGTCTTTAGAAAAGGTCTGTCGATTAAACATTATGAAACAGTTTGGAAGCAAACCAAATAGAACATGCACTAAAAAGAAAGCCATTTTTCAAGCTATACAATATATATTGCAAGATAGCACTTAAATTTATGGTTTGAACAAAAAAAGACACACACAAGGTCAGATTCGCGGATTGTTTCATGTTCTATAGATTTTCTTTTCTAGTGATCTTTTCACAGAATTATACATTTTACTACTGTAAATATAGTAAACTCTATATGACCCAAAGGTTTTAGAATGTTTTTATATTATTATTTTTAGGCTGTGAGTGTAATTCTTTTAATTAACTGTATAGCTTCCATTTTGGGCTAGATTACGAGGGGAGTGATCCCTATCGCATGTGCGTGTCGGGTACCGCGCATATTACAAGTTGAAAGTTAAAAGTTTTAACTTGTGCGCTAACTCGACGCACACAAAAAATTGAAGTTAGAATATTGCAACTGCGCTATATTCCCCAATAGAACGTAACACCCTTACTTGCACGCAAACCTGAACGCAATTTCTCAAGCGTGCTAACCTGACATGAAATATGAATATTTCCCATTTGAAGGTTCTTCACGTAGAAGAATATGTTCTATTTATTCAAAAATACACATATATATATATATATATATATATATCATGTTTTTATGGTACAATATATATATATATACATACATACACACACACACACACATATATATATATTTATATATATATATATATATATATATATATACATATATATACAGGGCCTATGAATACCCAAAAACTTCCCTCGCCCACCAGCCCGCAAGAAATTTTAGTCGCCCGTGCATATCTGCATGTAATGTGTATATATCTTATTTAAGAAGGCAATATAAATAGTGTTATTGTAATCTCACATGCATTGCAGAAAAAAGTCCCAATTTGAATGCTTTAGAATCTGCTTACTACTTGGGATTTGAGCATTAATTAAAAGGCTTTAACTTTATAAAATATTTTTCTATCACCAGGTAGAAAAAAACAGAGATACTATCTTTGTAATACTGTTCCGTCTTGACTTATTTTCCCCTAAGTGAAAAAAAAAAGATATAATTAAACCTTTTTTTTTTTTTTTACTTCAGCATATGTGGGGTTACGATTAACTAAGTATATTTAATGCTGCCATCCTATAGCGCTTTGACATAACGAGCATGTTAAAAACACTTTTTTTTCCCCTTTCTGCCTGGCTGCCTTTCAACTACTAGCGCAACTGTCAGTGCCGCACTAGCAGATTTAACTGGGTGCATGGAGATGGTATGTTCTCTACAAATTGGTAAAGTCAGTTTTTGGAGTATCAATAGCATCCAGAAAAATTGTGCACTGCTCTATATTGTTATGGTAGGCAGCTTGCTCGTGTACATTGTGCTGAAGTACTGCAGAGGACCCTGGAGTACTTCAGCATAATGTACGTGAGCAAGCTGCCTATCATAACTATATTGTCACTTTAACCCATACTTCATACACACACAGAGAAGAAACAATCACCGATCTAGCAGGATGTCTTCCCGCGCAGACAACCTTAGGGGTGGGAAGTAGCAACTGACAAGGAAAAAAACAAGAGCCATGGAGATAAGGGGAGGTCTTTGAATGCATTTAACAGAAAGAACCTCCCCCTCTACCCTCCTTTCCCGTGTGTGCGCTTATGTAAAAGGCAATTTCACATTTTTTATTATTGCTTCTTATATCCCTCTTAAAATGTCAGGTGGCCGCTTGGGCTGGTAACTTAAAAATGTTACTTGCCAGCAAGAAATTTAGGTTGCCATTGGTGACCGGACAGGTCTATTCATATGCCATGTATGTAATTATATATAGGTATAAATATATACAGATTTATAGAAATATCTATTTAAAAATACTTATTCCTTTGTGAAGAACATTGGAATGCGAAATATTGACTGTACAAACATATTTAAACACTTTATTAAATATGAATGTTGCATAAATATGATTTTACATGTTTTCAGCTACTTGACTGCAAAGGGCTCCATTGCACTTACAGGGAGTGCAGAATTATTAGGCAAGTTGTATTTTTGAGGATTAATTTTATTATTGAACAACAACCATGTTCTCAATGAACCCAAAAAACTCATTAATATCAAAGCTGAATAGTTTTGGAAGTAGTTTTTAGTTTGTTTTTAGTTATAGCTATTTTAGGGGGATATCTGTGTGTGCAGGTGACTATTACTGTGCATAATTATTAGGCAACTTAACAAAAAACAAATATATACCCATTTCAATTATTTATTTTTACCAGTGAAACCAATATAACATCTCAACATTCACAAATATACATTTCTGACATTCAAAAACAAAACAAAAACAAATCAGTGACCAATATAGCCACCTTTCTTTGCAAGGACACTCAAAAGCCTGCCATCCATAGATTCTGTCAGTGTTTTGATCTGTTCACCATCAACATTGCGTGCAGCAGCAACCACAGCCTCCCAGACACTGTTCAGAGAGGTGTACTGTTTTCCCTCCTTGTAAATCTCACATTTGATGATGGACCACAGGTTCTCAATGGGGTTCAGATCAGGTGAACAAGGAGGCCATGTCATTAGATTTTCTTCTTTTATACCCTTTCTTGCCAGCCACGCTGTGGAGTACTTGGACGCGTGTGATGGAGCATTGTCCTGCATGAAAATCATGTTTTTCTTGAAGGATGCAGACTTCTTCCTGTACCACTGCTTGAAGACGGTGTCTTCCAGAAACTGGCAGTAGGACTGGGAGTTGAGCTTGACTCCATCCTCAACCCGAAAAGGCCCCACAAGCTCATCTTTGATGATACCAGCCCAAACCAGTACTCCACCTCCACCTTGCTGGCGTCTGAGTCGGACTGGAGCTCTCTGCCCTTTACCAATCCAGCCACGGGCCCATCCATCTGGCCCATCAAGACTCACTCTCATTTCATCAGTCCATGAAACCTTAGAAAAATCAGTCTTGAGATATTTCTTGGCCCAGTCTTGATGTTTCAGCTTGTGTGTCTTGTTCAGTGGTGGTCGTCTTTCAGCCTTTCTTACCTTGGCCATGTCTCTGAGTATTGCACACCTTGTGCTTTTGGGCACTCCAGTGATGTTGCAGCTCTGAAATATGGCCAAACTGGTGGCAAGTGGCATCTTGGCAGCTGCACGCTTGACTTTTCTCAGTTCATGGGCAGTTATTTTGCGCCTTGGTTTTTCCACACGCTTCTTGCGACCCTGTTGACTATTTTGAATGAAACGCTTGATTGTTCGATGATCACGCTTCAGAAGCTTTGCAATTTTAAGAGTGCTGCATCCCTCTGCAAGATATCTCACTATTTTTGACTTTTCTGAGCCTGTCAAGTCCTTCTTTTGACCCATTTTGCCAAAGGAAAGGAAGTTGCCTAATAATTATGCACACCTGATATAGGGTGTTGATGTCATTAGACCACACCCCTTCTCATTACAGAGATGCACATCACCTAATATGCTTAATTGGTAGTAGGCTTTCAAGCCTATACAGCTTGGAGTAAGACAACATGCATAAAGAGGATGATGTGGTCAAAATACTAATTTGCCTAATAATTCTGCACTCCCTGTATACATATATATATATATATATATATATATATATATATATTCTATATGTGTATACATATGTATTTATGCGTTTGTATGTCTATAAATATATTTACACATATACTGTAAACACATATGTACACATAAAAACATACATATTTAGACATGTATATGTATGTATCTCTATGTTAAACACCTGAGATCTCATATCTTTGAGCACTTATAACTTTCTTATGCAATTTTGTTTTAATAGTTTTATTAGACAGTGTTATTAAGAGTGTAACTGTACTTTTTAATGTATTTTTGATGTATTTTGTGCAACCTTTTAGTCAAGTGTAAAAGTTGACCAGAGCTCGTAAAATTCAATTGTGCTCAAGCGAACAGGTTTACTTTCAGCTTGTAATATGCACGCTACTTCCAAACCCCCACGATAAACCCATTCTTATCGATTGTGCGCAACAGGTAGCGCGCCACTCGTAATCTAGCCATTTGTTTGGTTAAATCTCTTTGCTTTTGGAACATACAAACCTACCTTTAATGAAGCCTTCATCAAATACTAGCTATGGTAGGCAACTCTCTGAAGCTGCCTTATCACTTAAAGGGACAGAAGGACAGTAAAGTTGTTGGTTTTTTTCGTACTTGAGATAGAGTATACATTTTTAAACAACTTTCCAATGTACATGTATTATCTAATTTGCATCATTTTCTTGGTATCCTTTGTTGAAATGCATGCATACCTAGGTTCCTTCAACAAAAAATACAAAGAGAGTGAAGCAAATTTGATAATAGGAGTACATTCGAATTTAAAGGGATGGTCTAGTCAAAATTAAACTTTCATGATTCATATAGGGAATGCAATTTTAAACAACTTTTCAATTCACTTTTATCATTCAATTTGCTTTGTTCTTTTGATATTCTTTGTTGAAAGCTAAACCTAGGTAGGCTCATATTCTAATTTCTAAGCCATTGAGCCCTTATTTAAATGCATTTGGCAATTTTTCACAGCTAAAGGGTGTTAGTTCATGTGTGCCATATAGATAACCTTGTGACCACGCCCATGGAGTTAAAAATGAGAGGGCACTGATTGGCTAAATGCAAGTCTGTTAAAAGAACTGAAATAAGGGGGCAGTCTTCACAGAGGTAAAAAGTGTATTCATATAACCATGTTGGTTATGCAAAACTGGGGAATGGGTAATAACATAAATTATGCTTACCTGATAATTAAATTTTCTTCCGTGGGAAAGAGTCCACAGCCGCATTCATTATTTGTGGGAAAATAAGAACCTGGCCACCAGGAGGAGGCAAAAACACACCAGCCAAAGGCTTAAATACTCCTCCCACTTCCCCTATCCCCCAGTCATTCTGCCGAGGAACAAGGATCAATGGAAGAAATATCAAGGTGAAAGTGTGCCAGAAGACTATACACGAAAAACGCCTCAAAAAACGGGTGGGGGGCTGTGGACTCTTTCCCACGGAAGAAAATGAAATTATCAGGCAAGCATAATTTATGTTTTTCTTCCTAATGGGAAAGAGTCCACAGCCACATTTATTACTTGTGGGAAAATTATACCCAAGCCAAAGAGGACACTGAATGCCAAGAACGGGAGGGTAAGAGGCGATCCAAACTGAGGGCACCAGGACTGAACCCCACCCATAAATAAAAAGGTCCCGCTTCGTCCAAAATCAGGGAGCAAAAACATGAAGAAAAAATGGCCCCAAGGACACAAGCGACAGTCCCAAGCCTGTGTAAAAACCACATGCAACATCATCGAGCCAACAGGACTCGAAACGCACCCAAAGGCAGATCCCATACACACGCCCCCATAAGGGAACCCTGACCAGGAACTCCCCAAAGGAAGAAGCAAGGTAGAGGGATAACTAACCAGAACCCTGTCCTTCAAAAGACAGCTCAAACTAGCTCGGGAGACTCCAGAAAGCCTCACGAATGCCAGAAAAAAGGGCATCATCAGTCAAACACGACCAAGTCGGTGTCAGGGTTTTTTCTCTGTTGTTTGCCATGTGCTGCTGGCAGCCATTTTACTCACCTCTCTTCCTGACTATGGTGCATTGTGGGGGATGCTGCTCACTTCTTGCACTTCCTTTTATGGCCAGACTGGTGTGCGTCATCCATGTGAGACAGGATGCAGTCTCAGAATTGTGATGTCATCACTTATTATTTAAAGGGCCTCTGTTCAGTATGCTTTGCCTTTGCGTTGTCTCAGACCTGTTTGTGAGAGTTTCTGTGTATTACCTGGCTGCCTGATGTCCTTCCTGGTTCCTGATCCCTGGCTTGTTCCTGACTCTGCTGTTTTCCTTGTTCCTGATTCCGGTTCGTCTGACTATTCACTTTGGCTCCTGACTCGGCTCGTCTGACTACCAGCTCTGGTTTGACTCCTGGCTTGTTATTTGACTTGTGGACTTTTTATTATTTTTTGCTATTAATAATGGTGTGATTATTTTTGCACTTCTTGTCTCAGTCTGATTCCTGGCACCCTGACCTTACGCAAGGGCCATGAATCCTGATGGTGCTAATAATCCATCTTTACCTGCCATCATTTCCAGGATGGATGAACAGGATCACCGCTTGGATCAATTTGCACTAGCCCTGCAAACCCTGCTGACTCGCACTGCACATTTGGACCAAAGTGTTCCGCACCTATGCCTACCAGGAGCATGTCCGGTTCTGCACCTCTACCTCAGCGATATGGAGGCAATCCTATTCAGTGCAGAGGGTTTTTGAACCAGGTGGGCATTTACTTTGAGTTGTTACCTCAGGCGTTTCCCTCTAACAGAGCTAAGGTGGGATTTCTCATCTTGTTACTCTCTGACACAGCTCTTGCCTGGGCTTATCCCTTGTGGGAAACTAATAAACCTGTGATTTCAAATTACCCTGAATTTGTGGCCTCCTTTCGAAGGGTATTTGATGTTCCGTCTCGCTCCTCCTCTGCTGCTAAATGACTCATGTCCATTCAGCAAGGTACAAGATCTGTTTCTCAGTATGCTATTGAGTTCCGTACGCTTGCCGCAGAGGTAGGTTGGAACAATGAAGCCCTTGTTGCTGCCTTCTTTCATGGGCTCTCTGATGCGATTGAAGACGAAGTTGCTGCCAGAGATTTACCAGAGGATCTCGAGGCATTGGTGTCTTTTTTTATCCTAATTGACATCAGACTCAGAGAGAGGCCCTCTTTCAAGGAGCGCTTGCGGAAGCCTCCTGTTCCGTTGTCTCCTACGTGTTCGTTCTCACCCATGCCTCCCTCTCCTCCCATGACTCATGGTCCCGAGTCACCAGAGCCGATGCAGCTGGGATTCATGCGTCTCTCCGCAGCGGAGAGGGCCTTTAGAAGGAGGGAGGGGCTCTGCATCTATTGTTGGTTACAGGGCCACCTTTTGAAGTCTTGTCCTACACGGCTGGGAAACACTCACACCTAAGGTCCTGTCGGGGGCAGACCTTGGGTGGTTTATCCTCGTCCCCGGAACCGCTTAAGGAGAAACCTTTGGTCACGGTTGTCCATTCCTGGGTGGACTCCTCCATAGTCACTCAGGCTCTTGTTGACTCCAGTGCTGCGGGCAAAATGGAGGAATATTCACCACCGTAGGTAACTGAATAGACCCACCCGAAGACTGGACACCCGGGATAATCGGGCAAGAACACAACCACGCAGAAACCTACGGATCCTGCAGGCGAACCAACACCATCAATATATTGAAGCGGAAATGACCCACCATCTCCAGGGGAAACAAACCACCCTGTTCGGAGGGAGAATTAACATTAGGTTTACCTGCAAATGTAGAGGAAGGGTGCTGTTATGAATCCGCTGCTTGAGGAACAGAGCCCCCAGAGGCTGATGTCTCAATAGGCCCCTGGTTCCCCGAGCCCGAGGAACCAGGCGCTCTAAGAAGGCACAAGAGACAGGACTGATAAACCTGCGTCAGTGGGGCCGAAGCACCTTCCTCACAAGTGGAAGAATCGGAATCAGAAACAATGACAGTCTCAGCTTCAGAATCCTCCATGGTTAAAACCAAGAGAAAATACGGACAATGTGAAAAAACAAACGGCACCTGACACCCACAATGGCTGGGACACTCGCCACCTCCTATGACCATATCCAAACGAAGCAGAAAATCTTCGCCACATGGTCAGGAATACGGAAGCGTAACAAACCCAGCGTAAAAAACGCCCTGTCAGAAAGTGAACCGTAAGTCCAAAAAAAGCACCAGAAAAAGGCCGCAACTAGGCCCCACTAAATCCTTCAATCAATTCTCCCATCTCAGAGCCAATACCCAATACACAAGCAGGGAGATCACATAAGAAACATGATTAAGGAACCCCACCCTATTCACAAATCCCCCCAAAGGAAGGAATTATCCCATGATTCCCAGATCCGAACAGAGCAGTCTCACTGAGACCCATACCTATCTGTCACATAACAACATAATATTCACATTGATAAAATGAAACGATCTTACCGGAATCTGTGCCGTGGAACAGGAACATGGCCCTACAAGTGTGACGGATAGTAGCGTCACACTTGAGAGAAGACAGCAGGTAGCGAAGCGAAGGGTCGGCAACACCAAGTGCTAAAGGAGCTGTTAATTTGTGTCAGGATGGTGTCGCAGAGAGAACTCCCACTGCATATCCAAACTCTAACATTTGCCCAGGCCCTCACTGAGAGACTAACAGGACTACTTAAAACTCCTGTCCCATTGCGAAGAGTACTATCCTCCATGTGAGACACACTTTACGTAAAAATAAATAAAAGTATTTTCTTTAAAAAATAAAACTTCTGACACTTCTCTGCCACCCTCCTGGGACGAAAGGCAAAGAATGACTGGAGGATAGGGGAAGTGGGAGGAGTATTTAAGCCTTTGGCTGGTGTGTCTTTGCCTCCTCCTGGTGTCCAGGTTCTTATTTTCCCACAAGTAATGAATGCGGCTGTGGACTCTTTTCCATTAGGAAGAAAAAAGGAATTATCTATCTTTTAAAACAAAAAAAAATCTGGTGTAGACTGTCCCTTTAAAATTGTTTTGCTCTACCTGAATCATGAAAAAAAGGTTTTGGGTTTCATGTCACTTTAATATACATTGCGTAACATACTCTTCAAATGTTCTTTAGCCAAAAAACACACCAGGGCTGAAGTGAAATTCTTTTGCCTGCTAGCATGAGATCTGAGCTAATCTTGGCTAAATCAATGCTGCAGTATTTTATTAATGAACAAAAAATAAAATCTGCACACATTAAGAAGCTCTTCTACATAGCTTCTTAAATATAAATTATTCATGTGTTCATTAAGCAGTGCTAATAAGATGTCTCTAGTAGCGATGGGGTTATTACTATATTATCTATTTGAAGTGTTATTCACTGTTCTGCAGGCTGGTGTGTAACAGCTGCTACATATGGCTCGTTCCTAACAAAGACATCAAAATGAAATAAACCTACTGTATGTGCAAGTCATTAAGAAGACTAAAGTAGAACATCTATATAATAGGATTAGTACTACAAGTAACTTAAAAAGTAGCCCTTCGTAAGAAAGGAAAGGATTTCTTAGACCTTTCATGGTCTATATTGGAAGAGGAGATACCAAGGGAGACAATATTCAAAAGAATGGAAGGATGGAGGTGGCTCTATAAACCATCATACTAAAACCATCCCATTTTTTTCCGTGGAGGGTTCAGGGTATTGCTGATAATAACTGTATCACTGCTTAGGCTGGGTTCTTGTCCATTCCATCTCCACGTGGTCAACTGGCTAAATAGTAAAGGTCGGCCTCTCTAAACGCCAGATTAAGAGTGCCACCCTATCGTTTGCGCGTGAGCGATATCGGGTTTTCGCGGCTGTTTGCGAGCAAGTTAAATTCCACTGGTATTTTAAGTTGAAAGCAAATGCGAACACGTGAGCGCATTCACGATTTATGCAAGCATGATTATGCGACCTAGGAGCTCTCGTTAACTGTTACTCTTGAATAAGAAGTTGCACAAAACACATAAAAATACATTTAATAGTACAGTTACAGTCATGATAACAAATAATAAAAAAAAAATTGCATAAAAAGTTATGAGGGCTCAAAGATATGAGGTCTCAGGATTCTGCAATATGCAATATTTTCTTCTTATGTTGCGCTTATAAATAACCGTGATTGCGTTTGCCTAACTTGTGGGTCTTTTTTTCTTACTTTTCGGCTCCATTGAAGTCTATGGGGGAATGCGATTTTTATATTTGTGATTTCTCAAAGTCTCTTTGTCACTGCGACGTTACAAACATGAGAGCGCAAACATTTTTCTTTCAACTCGTAATACGAATGCGAATCTCTGAGCGCAATAAAAATACTTCTAGAGGCTTTAACATTCGACGCAAGCACAAACTACCGCTCCACTCGTAATCTAGCCCTTAGTGGTGATTGGATCTATACCGGCTAGGCCCCTAGAGGTCTCTTTTAGTGGTAAACGTGTTACATTATGTGTGTGTGTTTTTTTGTTTTTTTCATTATTGGTTAATAAGTCTGGAAAAAGAATATGTATGGCTAGTAACAATTTGTTAAGAAATCTAGTAAGTGAAGTGACCACTAATCTACCAAAAAAGTGTTGTTTTCATCTAGGAAATTGTGAGATGTCTTAAAGTAAATGTAAAGTGTAATGAATAAGCGCCCGGTTTTTAAAAATACTCTTAAAAACAGGGGCAATTTCATTCATTAAACTTTACAATGAAGCTTATTTTTAAAAATACTTACCTTTGTTTAATGGAAAACAGACCGGCGATCCTCCGCCCGCAGCTCCTGCTGTAGTTAGCACAGTGATGACAAATCCGGCTTCCTCCAATCATTGTGTACCCCCTTTGGCGTCCAGAGGAAGCCGGATTCGTCATCGCTGTGCTAGCTACAGTAGGAGCTGCGGGTAGGGGATCGCCGGTCTGCTTTCCAAAAAGCAAAGGTAAGTATTTTAAAAAAGAAGCTTCAATGTAAAGTTTAATGAATGAAAGTGGCCCTGTTTTTTAAGAGTATTTTTTAAAACCAGGCACTTATTTACTAAACTTTACATTCACTTTAAAGGGACACTGAACCCAAATTTTTTCTTTCGTGATTCAGATAGAGCATGAACTTTTAAGCAACTTTCTAATTTACTCCTATTATCAAATTTTCTTTATTCTCTTGGTATCTTTATTTGAAATGCAAGAATGTAAGTTTAGATGCCGGCCCATTTTTGGTGAATAACCTGGGTTGCCCTTGCTGATTGGTGGATAATTTCATCCACCAATAAAAAAGTGCTGTCCAGAGGTCTGAACCAAGAAAAAAAGCTTAGATGCCTTCCTTTACAAATAAAGATAGCAAGAGAACGAAGACAAATTGATAATAGGAGTAAATTAGAAAGTTGCTTAAAATGGCAAAAATTGCTTAAAATTATCTGAATCACGAAAGAAAAAATTTGGGTTCACTGTCCCTTTAATTTTGGATAGGTATGAAGAGTTGTTGAGAGAACCAGTTAGTTAATGACTGCTGGATAGGGTTTCCATCTATTCTGGAAAAAAAATAATACCGGCCGTGCTCATTTGCATAAATTTGCATACATAATTATACAGCATTAATTAGAAACTAAAGCTGTTAGGACTGATTTTAAATTATCTTTGATTTATAATTAGATTTTAACACGCTTAGAAGTTTCACAATGGTAGTATCTTTATTTCTATATTTAATTTTTAATTTAACCTGCACCTTAAAAATATCAGCCATGTTGGTAAAATACCGCCTCGGTAGCAACCCTACTGCTGGAGTCATGTGTTTCTATAACCAATGCAGATTAATATTTATTAACGCTCTGAATGAAAGAAGGACTGGACTTAATCAAATCTCTGTTGTTTGCAGCAGTGACAAGATTTAATTGGCGCTCTACCAGATTTTCGTAATCGTAGGTGACAGAATGAATCATTGCGCCACATGGATAGGCTTACCATAATTTTTAGAGATGAAACTGGGACCACTTGGCACGGTGCCAGTGGGGGTGTGGTCAGGGGTGTGGCCAAGGGGCGGGGCATTTGTCAACCAGAACTAATTTTCCATGCACAATTATATTACTACATTTTTTTGCAGCACAATTGTATTACCATCCATAATTAATGATGATGACCCCAGCAGCACAATTATATTACCATCCATAATTAATGATTATGACCCCAGCAGCACAATTATATTACCATAATTAATGATGATGACCCCAGCAGCACAATTATATTACCATAATTAATGATGATGACCCCAGCAGCACAATTATATTACCATAATTAATGATGATGACCTCAGCAGCACAATTACCATAATTAATAATGATGACCCCAGCAGCACAATTATATTACCATAATAATGATGATGACCCCAGCAGCACAATTATATTACTATAATTAATGATGATGACGCCAGCAGCACAATTATATTACCATAATTAATGATGATGACCCCGGCAACACAATATATTACCATAATTAACGATCATGAGCACAGCAGCACAATTATATTACCATCCATAATTAATGTAATTGTGCTGCTGGGGTCATCATCATCATGTTAATTTAATTGTGCTGCTGGGGTCATCATCATTAATTATGTTAATATAATTGTGCTGCTGGGGTGAGCATCATTAATTATGTTAAGATAATTGTGCTGCTGGGGTCATCATCATTAATTATGTTAATATAATTGTGCTGCTGGGGTCATCCATCATCATCATCATTAATTTAATGATGAGTTGACCCCAGCAGCACAATTATATTGACATAATTAATGATGATGACCCCAGCAGCACAATTAAATTAACATAATGATGATGATGATGACCCCAGCAGCACAATTACATTAATTATGGATGGTAATATAATTGTGCTGCTGTGCTCATGATCGTTAATTATGGTAATATATTGTGTTGCTGGGGTCATCATCATTAATTATGGTAATATAATTGTGCTGCTGGCGTCATCATCATTAATTATAGTAATATAATTGTGCTGCTGGGGTTACTCATCATCATTAATTATAATTGTGCTGCTGGGGTCATCATAATTAATTATGTTAATTTAATTGTGCTGCTGGGGGTCAACATCATCATTAAATTAATTAATGTTATTAATTATGTTAATTTAATTGTGCTGCTGAGGTCATCATCATTAATTATGTTAATATAATTGTGCTGCTGGGGTCATCCATCATCATCATCATTAATTTAATGATGAGTTGACCCCAGCAGCACAATTATATTGACATAATTAGTGACAATAATTTATTTAATGAGGATGACCCCAGCAGCACAATTATATTAACATAATTAGTGACATCAATTAATTTAATGATGACCCCAGCAGCACAATTATATTAACATACTTAATGACATGATGACCCTAGCAGCACAATTATATTAACATACTTAATGATGTGATAACCCTAGCAGCACAATTATATTAACATAATTAATGATAATGACCCCCAGCAGCACAATTATATTAACATAATTAATTACATTAATGAAGGTAATATAAGTGTGCTGCTAGGGTCATCATCATTAATTATGTTAATTTAATTGTGCTGCTGGGGTCATCATCATTAATTATGTTAATTTAATTGTGCTGCTGGGGGTCATCATCATTAATTATGTTAATATAATTGTCCTGCTGGGCATCACTAATTATGTTAATATAATTGTGCTGTTGGGGTCATCAATCATCATCATTAATTTAATGATGATGAGTTGACTCCAGCAGCACAATTATATTGACATAATTAATGACCAGCAGCACAATTATTAGTTTACCATCCATAATTAATGATGATTGATGAGTGACCCCAGAAGCACAATTATTAATGGAGATATCTAATAATATAAATGAATAATAACACCACATAGCAGATAGAGATAGCAGCCTAAGATATGTGGTTGCATATGAAAAAAGGAAAAGATCAAGTAATATTGTATTGTAGTAAGTAACTCACACGTACTTATCATTATCAGCAAGAAGATCTGCAAAAGTCAAGAAATTTGTTGTTGTTGGTATTTGCTTCAGCAACAGGAAGCCACAGTGTGCAGCCCCACGATGCGTTCTCCTAAGTTGAAGGCGCCTAAAACACTGAGTGTGAAGCAGAGGTGGAGCACACGTTATCAGTCGGATTCTGTGACCCGTCTGTTGCAGGAATGTGGTGACGTCACGGTCGCACATTCCGACGGGCAGCAGACAGCTGTAAAAGGCAGTGCATGCTGCATGCGCAACAAAGCTAAATTCACAGATTTGCCGGTGTTCTATCATTCCAGCTAATTCAGCAGACTACGCTAGTCTGATGAATTTGCTGGAATGATTGATAGAACACCGGCGGCCGGGACAAAAATGAAAAACGGGTGGGACACTGGGACAGGGGCTCAAAACAGGGACAATCCCGGTAAAAACGGGACGTATGGTAAGCCTACACATGGAAAGTGTTAATAGACGTCTGGAGAACCGCAGCAGGGGAAACTCTTTAATGACTACTATGTAGGTATCTCTAGTTAGAAATGATGTTAATTACTTTGCTGTAGTAGGTAAGCGTCTAATTGCAGATACGCAGGTGTCTGTAGAAAAGAAGAGGTTAATCACAAGTCTGCATGCACCTGTGTAGGAAGCTGTTAAAACAGCTTTAGTTTATTGCAGGGCACTAGTTGACCTGAATTTGGAGTTGTACAAGAAGTGGTTAATCAATATAATGCGGCCTGTATAGCACAAAAAGGGTTAATTGCTGCAGTGCAGGATTCTTGCAGAGAATGTGCTCATCAGTGCTAAGTACAGTATATCTCTCTGGAAGAAAACTGATTAATCATGAATCTGCAGGAGTATGCGAGAGGGGGGGTTAATATGCCAGTTTCTGATGGGGTAATCAGCGTTGCCATTTAGTACTTGCCAAGAAATAAAATATTATGTCTGCATTGCCATATTTTTTTATTTATTTTTTACTCACAAAGGAGATTAACAATAAATAAACATTTTCAAATGCTTATACCACAGAATGCTGGTTTGCTCCGGTCAGGCCACTAGTGCTTTCAAACAATGCACATTTTCCCTCAAGATAAAAAGCTTCAGCTTAGCCAAACATGTAAACAGGATAAAAAAATGTTTAACTTGAAAATTATAAAATGCAATGTTACTCAGGAAAACTTCCACACAGCCACCCTAGTGACTTATATAGATTTTCTGTAAACATAAATTTACCGCATCTTTGTCACTTAATGGTAATTTTACTGTCAAATCAATAATCAAAATTACTTTTATTGAAATTGCTTATTACAAGTTGAAATAATTCTATTGAGCAAGTAGATTTTCAGTGTTCAATAGGCAAATGTACTGTTTTTCTAGATGAAGAGGTATTTGCTGAGTTGATGAGATTTTTTTTCTTCATTTAATCTGTTATTTTATGAAGGATTTATTTGACATACGTGTAATTAATTTATTTTACATACGTGTAATTAGGCAGCATTTATATACAAGATCATTGGTGGCTTTAAAGGGACACTAAATACATGCTAGATAGAATAAAGCATGCAAAGAAAAGATTAGTCTGAGAATAACCTGTAGATGTATTTTTTAATGTTTCATTAGATGTTTAAATATTGTCAAAATAAGTGTTAAGTCTTAGTGTCTGTGGGGCCTATTTATCAAATGTCTGTCCGACATGATCTGATCAGCGGATCATGTCCGACAGCATTACGCTCTCCGCATTCAGCATTGTACCAGCAGTGCTTGTGAACTGCTGGTGCAACGCCGCCCCCTGCAGATTCGCGGCCAATCGGCCACTAGCAGGGGGTGTCAACCAACCCGATTGTATTCGATCGGGTTGATTTCTGGCGATCTCTATCCGCCTCCTCAGAGCAGGCGGACAGGATATGGAGCACCGGTCTTTAGACTGCTGCTCCATAACTTGTGTTTCTCGCGAGCCTGAAGGCTCACCAGAAACACGGGGCTTCAAGCTCCGTACAAAGCTTGATAAATAGGCCCCTATAAATCAATGGGAGCTGCCATGTTGTAACTTAGGTTAGCTTCTCTGCTGTGGCCAATTAGGGACAGTTATAAATAGGTTACTAGTGTGTGCAGCCAATGGCTGTGTGTAATATAACAGTGTTCTGCACTTCCATTTCTAACAGGAACTGAAGAGCTCATAGTTTCAGAATATAACTACAAGAAAAGGGACAAAATAAATAATGAAAGTATATTGCAGAGATTTTATATATATATATATATATATATATATATATATTTAATATCCCTTTTAAGATACTGGTTGAACTTGCGTGCGGTAGGGACCTTTATTCTTTGCTTGTATAAGCTGATGGTTTGATAAATGTATTGTACATTCGTATAACACTGGTGAATATGTTGCTACTATATATGTTATGATTATAAGAACAGTAGCAGACTTTTGGGTGCAATGTAGGTATTAAATCAATCTTAGAAATATAGAGAGAGAAAAAGAGGTATCTTGTGGCCCACTTAGGTAGAGAGCTTTTATTCTCAAATTTTACATCAACAAAGGCACTTGGGAAGTGATAAATTAAAAATGAACTTTTATTAGGTTTATTAAAAATAACTGCTGGGCCGGGTGAATACGCTGACTTTCAACACACACCCCCTTCCTAACGTCACGCGGTGACGTCTACAGAGCTGCAGACCGGGTTTTGCGCAGAGGCGGAAGTAAGAGAAGTCGGCAGACACGCTGCCATCGGATATCGCTCCGTTCATATACAGGACTTTCTCTCTTCAGTGCTCAAGGTACACCTCTCTTATTGGCTCATATATGTACTGTTTGGGGGTGTTTATGTCGACTTAGTCCCGGTACCAGGCTTGGCTTTTTTACTCACACACGGACAAAGTGTTAACCATTTTTCCTTTGCTTATTAAAAATAAGAACATAAAGTGTGGTTAATAGGAATTAAAATAGGGGATACTTGTAGTTACACAATAAGCAGTATAATCCAGATTAAGATGGGTTATCAACCATAAAGTTCATAGGGAAAAACTAATCATCCATTGTATTAGACAGAGAAAACTGTGTCAAATTCTATAAATATTTCCCTATTTTGAATAAAAATATATGTGGTCTTGTTTGTGTCAAATACCCCTAACAAAAACCCATCTCATTGGTGAGTTTTATAAAAGACTAATTCATAAGCGAATGTGTATTAAAAAATACAGTGTCTCGGATCACACAGGGTTAGTGAATAATACCTTCACTTGTGGGTGTGACTTATATGACGTAAGAGGGGGGGTAGTATGTCAGATATATCTTAGTCGAACCACCTGTATTAGGCTCATGTACAGAAATAACTGGAGGGAGTGCTTGAATAGTATCACAGTGTTTCCCCCAAACAGACATGAACTGGTTAACTTAAATTAGAAAAAGAGTGGCATGTATGGTGCCTAACGATTAAACACTCAAATAAAGTATCAGCCCCCCCATAGTAATTGTACATAGTAAGTCGATTACCCATGAAGATATTAAAATATTATTATTAGAACGTCTTCCAATAATAAAGTGGTGTCCTGAGACACAGTGTGAAATTTATAAAAATTATGTGTTGCTTCTCTTTAACATAAAGAGGGGATAACCCCCTAAGTATCTCTTATTACCAAATATATCAGCTAAAAACCCGGTATTAGGTAACATAAAGTGTCTGTGTTTGTATCAAAATGAAATTAGACGTGTCCTGCTATAATATGATTATTGTAACAGACTGGTTTCGGTGGTATCATAAAATATATGCCCACTCAAAGAGCCCCACTAGTTTTAAGCTAAAGTGCCGATATCCGGCTGTCAATTTATAATCCTAACACAGGGTGTTATCCCCTAAGTAAGACTTATCTAATTCATATATAAGTTAGCCCAAAACTGGTTATGGTTATCTAAGAGTGTTGGTGCGCATATAAAATGAAACGTTAGTATATCCTGGGGGGATTGATGTGGATATTCCACAGGACTGCTCCATTAAAGGGACATAATACTCATATGCTAAATCACTTGAAACTGATGCAGTATAACTGTAAAAAGCTCCCAGGACAGACACACTAAAATGCTGCTTAGAAATCCTTTACAATGGGAGGTGGCTACTGAGGAACTTTTGAGGTAAAATATCTTTCTTTTTTACATAGAGATGTTCAGGTGATATTTTGTTATCAGCTTTTTACAGCTATGCTGCATCACTTTCAAGTGTTTAAACATTTGGGTATTATGGCCCTTTAACTAACGATGATAACTATGGTTTCTGGAGATAATAACCATACCACTATAAGTAACTCCTCACTTAAAGAGTTTTTTTGTCATTGAACCAACCACCGGGTTTAAGCTAAAGTGCCGATATGCGGCCAACAATGTAAGTTATTCTATTGGGTTAAACATAAAATATATGGAGAAGCAGAGCGAACGCCTGACGCGCGTTTTCGCCTACTGCTTTGTCAAAGCCCCTGGTGGGGCTCTTTGAGTGGGCGTATATTTTATGATACTACCGAAACCAGTCTGTTACGATAATCATATTATAGCAGGACACGTCTAATTTCCTTTTAAAACAAACACAGACACTTTATGTTACCTAATACCGGGTTTTTAGCTGATATATTTGGTAATAAGAGATACTTAGGGGTTATCCCCTCTTTATGTTAAAGAGAAGCAACACATAATTTTTTATAAATTTCACACTGTGTCTCAGGACACCACTTTATTATTGGAAGACGTTCTAATAATAATATTTTAATATCTTCATGGGTAATCGACTTACTATGTACAATTACTATGGGGGGCTGATTCTTTATTTGAGTGTTTAATCGTTAGGCACCATACATGCCACTCTTTTTCTAATTTAAGTTAACCAGTTCATGTCTGTTTGGGGGAAACACTGTGATACTATTCAAGCACCCCCTCCAGTTATTTCTGTACATGAGCTTAATACAGGTGGTTCGACTAAGATATATCTGACATACTACCCCCCCTCTTACGTCATATAAGTCACACCCATAAGTGAAGGTATTATTCACTAACCCTGTGTGATCCGAGGCACTGTATTTTTTAATACACATTCGCTTATGAATTAGTCTTTTATAAAACTCACCAATGAGATGGGTTTTTGTTAGGGATATTTGACAAAAACAAGACCACGTATATTTTTATTCAAAATAGGGAAATATTTATAGAATTTGACACAGTTTTCTCTGTCTAATACAATGGATGATTAGTTTTTCCCTATGAGCTTTATAGTTGATAACCCATCTTAATCTGGATTATACTGCTTATTGTGTAACTACAAGTATCCCCTATTTTAATTCCTATTAACCACACTTTATGTTCTTATTTTTAATAAACCAAATAAAAGTTAATTTTTAATTTATCACTTCCCAAGTGCCTTTGTTGATGTAAAATTTGAGAATAAAAGCTCTCTACCTAAGTGGGCCACAAGATACCTCTTTTTCTCTATATATATTTCTATGATATACAATTAGGTATCAGGCACTGCCCCTCCAGGGATTCATAGGTTTACCCTGTTGGGATACCGTCTGAGAGCTCTTGACCTGTTCCCACACGTAAATCCCCTTTGTATAAGGGGAATTACTATCTCTTAATTAAATCAATCTTGCTCATAGGGACATAAATCCCCAAATTTTACAAATTTTATACAACTTTCAAGTTAACTTATATTATCAAATTTGCTTCATTCTCTTGGTATCCTTTGATTTAAAAGTGGCAATGCAATACTGAAAATTAGCTGGGTTAGCCAATGACAAGAGGATTGTATGTGCAGCCACCAATCAGCAAGCACTTCCCAAGGTGCTGAACCAAAAATGGGCCAGCTCTTAAGCTTTACATTCCTGCTTTTCATATAAAGATAGCAAGAGAACAAATAAAACTTGATAAAAAGGAGTAAATTAGAAAGTTGCTTAAAATTGCATGCTCTATCTGAATCATGAAAGAAAAAAGTTGGGTTTCATATCCTTTTAAAGAGACAGTAATCAAAGCTTAAATGTCCAAGACCGAACTACTTCTAATCTCCCCCTCTTTCTACTCCAGTTTCTAATTTTTCTATCACTGTTGGCGGCACCACTATCTCCCCATCACCCTATGTCGGCTGCCTTGGAGTCACACTTGACTCAAATCTATCCTTCATTCTCCACATCCAATTGCTCTTTTCATCCTGCCGCAACCACCTATACAATATCTCCAAAATTCATCTGTTTCTGAGCTGAAACTGCTAAACAGTTAATCCACTCCCTGGTAATTTCCCGACTTGACTACTGTAATAACTTACTAACTGGCCTCTCTCTCTTCTGCCTCTCTCCCCTTCAATCCATCCTAAATGCATCTGCAAGGCTAATCCACCTCTCTCGACGCTCTGTTTCTGCTGCACCTCTCTGTGAGTCCCTTCACTGGCTCCCCATTTACAGCAGAGATAAATTCAAAATTCTCACCCTAACCTACAAAGTCCTCATCAATGCTGCCCACCGTACCTGTCCTCACTCATCAACAAATATACTCCAGCCCGCCCCCTAAGATCCAACAATAACCTGCTTCTTGCGTCCTCTACCATCACCTCCTCTCATGCTAGTCTACAGGACTTCTCTTGTGCGGCACCAACCCTCTGGAACGCACTTCCTCGTGCTGTCAGACTTGCCCCTAACCTCTCCTCCTTTAAACGTTCCCTAAAGACCTTATCACCCGACTCAGTAACAAATTAAGTTCACTTACCTAACAGTTGCCCTCATATATCACCTCACTAAAATCTTTCTAACCTCTGCAGTCCCCAACTCCTGTTTCCCATCCTCCTACCCATCTAGATTGTAAGTTCCCACAGGAACAGGGCCCTCAATTCCCCCTGCATTTGTCTGTAAAATTTAGTCTTTTATTGTATTGTTTCACTGTTGTACTTTTTTGTACCCATGGACAGCGCTGCGGAACCTGTTGGCGCTTTATAAATAAAGAATAATAATAATAAATACACATAATTGCTATACAGCTTAATATTGTTTCTGTGGAAGGTGCAATTTCTGAATGCAAAAACTTTGCAAAGTTTTAGGGTTCGCTAAGGCTCACAAACACAATATGTAAAAACTGAAAATTTAAAATTTCTCATCCCAAGATAAAAAATAAAATATCACAGTTCATCCATATATGGAGGTCCAATCCCAAAGAGCAGCTCCTCTTCAAAAGGTTAGAGATCCCCATAAGAATTCTAAAATGAAAAGCATAAAGGGCGCCTCATAGTGCAGACTGTGCGGCAGATGTATAACTAACAGCAGTGTAAAAAATAGGCAACTCAAACTTTTAGTTATGGGATGTGTTGTCTGATGAAACGGCTCACTGTTGAACTGAGAAACTAGTTGCAGGCTATTTGGTAACTTGATTTTATTAAACGTTTTTATTTATACAGTTACAATTGTGTAAGATTGGCTGCTCTGTGTGTCCTGGCCTGCCTAAAGCCAAGAAGATTTGGACAGAAATTTGGGAGGAGCTCACTGGAGGGTCAGTTAGCTGATGACTCTGATAACCAGTTTGCCTTGTCTGCACTATTCATCATATAGCGCCAACTAATAGTGTGAGTAAACCATTTAGGATTTCTTACACTGCTGTTATACATCTGTCACACAGTCTGCACTATAAGGCGCCCATTGGGGTCGATTTATCAAGCTGCGGCAGACAGGGGCGCATATACGCGACCCTGTCCACCGCAGCTCGTCTCTGGTGGGCTGAATTCCGCAGGCGGAATTAAGCATTGCACACAAGCGCTATTTTTGCGCTCACGTGCAATCCTGCCCCCTACCCGCGCACAGCCAATCATGCACGGGTAGGAGCTGTCAATCTCCCCGGTCGGACGAGACCAGGGAGATTGAAATTCGCCACCTTAGAGGTGGTGAAAGATTAGGAAAGCAACGTTCTGATGACCGCTACTTGTTAAATTCGGACTGCAGGTTCTCTTGTGAGAACCTGCAGTCGTATGGAGTAGAAAGGCTTGCGAAGCCTTTGATAAATCAACCCCTTTATGCTTTTCATTTTGCAATTTCTAAATGCTAGTGCCATTATAAGGGCATATGCTCCACAGATCAAACTCACAGTAAAAGCGATCACTGAAACAAATATCGTTTTCATAGAATCATTTTTCCAGTACAAACACTTTGCAAAAATGCTTCTAATTGAAATTGAAATTCACATCAGTAACCATCTCTGAATGTCTCTCCTTTTAGTGTGGCTTGAATAAGCAAATAAACTACGGCATTTACACACTTTTATTTACTGTTTCATACTTATCACAGGTGTTCTACATATAACAGTTAACTTGCTGATTTGTGTAGTGTTTGCCAACTGCAGGGTGTGGTTCTCTAATTAACTGCACACAAAATGTGGACTTAGAACACTGGTTTTCAAACCTGTCCTACGGCCTCCCCAACAGGCCATATTTTCAGGATTACCTTGGATGAGCGCAGGTAAAATAACCTTATTTCTCCTGTTAAGTGTGGTCAGTCCACGGGTCATCATTACTTCTGGGATATTAACTCCTCCCCAACAGGAAGTGCAAGAGGATCACCCAGCAGAGCTGCTATATAGCTCCTCCCCTCTACGTCACACCCAGTCATTCTCTTGCACCCAACTAATAGATAGGATGTGTGAGAGGACTGTGGTGATTATACTTAGTTTTATACCTTCAATCAAAAGTTTGTTATTTTATAACAGCACCGGAGTGTGTTGTTCCTTCTCTGGTAGAATTTGAAGAAGAATCTACCTGAGTTTTTTGTATGATTTTAGCCGGCGTAGTTAAGATCATATTGCTGTTCTCGGCCATCTGAGGAGTGAGGTAAACTTCAGATCAGGGGACAGCGGGCAGGTTAACCTGCAAAGAGGTATGTAGCAGCATATTATTTTCTGACAATGGAATTGACTGAGAAAATTCTGCCATACCGATATAATGTAAGCTCAGCCTTAAATGCAGTAGTAGCAACTGGTATCAGGCTGTCATGTATGTATATTTACACTTCAGTATTCTGGGGAATGGCACTTCACTGGGATAATACTGTATGCATAAGACTTTAGCCTAATTTGCAGTGACTAGCAACAGGCTTTCTAATGACATTTCATTTATTTGATGTTAAACGTTTTTGCTGGCATGTTAAATCGTTTAATTTTCTGAGGTACTGGGTGAAAAATTGTTTTGGGCACTGTGTTTTTCCACTTGGCAGTCGTTTTATTTAATTTAAGACAGTTTACTGATCTCCCTCACTGTTGTGTGTGAGGGGGAGGGGCCTATTTTGGCGCTTTTGCTACGCATCAGAAAATTCAGTCAGAGGTCTCTTGTCTTCCCTGCATGATCCGGTTCGTCTCTACAGAGCTCAGGGGTCTTCAAAAGTTAATTTGAGGGAGGTAATCACTCACAGCAGAGCTGTGAGATTGTGACTGACTGTGATAAAAAACGTTTATTTTCTGTACCTTTTTTTCTGCTATTCAGGGTTAGTTATCCATTGCTAATGGGGGCAATCCTTTGCTAAAATTGTGTTTTTACCGGAAAGAATTTGCTAATTCAGAGGAATATCTCTGTGCTATATGTGCTAAAGCCAAAGTGGAGCCCAATAGAAATTTATGTACTAATTGCATTGATGCTACTTTAAATAAAAGTCAATCTGTACAAATTGAACATCATTCACCAAACAACGAGGGGAGAGTTATGCCGACTAACTCGCCTCACGTGTCAGTACCTGCATCTCCCGCTCGGGAGGTGCGTGATATTGTAGCGCCGAGTACATCAGGGCGGCCATTACAAATCACATTACAGGATATGGCTAATGTTATGACTGAAGTTTTGGCTAAATTACCAGAACTTAGAGGTAAGCGTGATCACTCTGGGGTGAGAACAGAGTGCGCTGTTGATAATAGGGCCATGTCTGATACTGCGTCACAGTATGCTGAACATGAGGACGGAGAGCTTCAATCGGCAGGTGACGGTTCTGATCCCAATAGAATGGATTCAGACATTTCTAATTTTAAGTTTAAACTCGAAAACCTCCGTGTACTGTTAGGGGAGGTATTAGCAGCTCTGAATGATTGTAACACCGTTGCAATCCCAGAGAAATTATGTAGGCTGGATAGATACTATGCGGTACCGGCGAGTACTGACGTATTTCCTATACCTAAGAGGCTTACAGAGATAATTACTAAGGAGTGGGATAGGCCCGGTGTACCCTTTTCCCCCCCTCCTGTGTTTAGAAAAATGTTTCCAATAGACGCCACCACACGGGACTTATGGCAGACGGTCCCTAAGGTGGAGGGAGCGGTTTCTCCTCTGGCTAAGCGTACCACTATCCCGGTGGAGGATAGCTGTGCCTTTTCAGATCCAATGGATAAAAAATTAGAGGGTTACCTTAAGAAAATGTTTGTTCAACAAGGTTTTATATTGCAACCCCTTGCATGTATTGCGTCTGTCACGGCCGCGGCCGCTTTTTGGTCCGAGTCCCTGGAAGAGACTCTTGACTCAATAACTATAGATGAGATTTCAAACAAGCTTAAGACACTTAAGCTAGCTAATTCATTTATTTCGGATGCCGCAGTACATTTAACTAAACTTACGGCTAAGAATTCCGGATTCGCCATTCTGGCACGCAGAGCACTGTGGCTAAAATCCTGGTCAGCTGACGTTACTTCTAAATCTAAATTACTTAACATACCTTTCAAAGGGCAGACCTTATTCGGGCCCGGGTTGAAAGAAATTATCGCTGACATTACAGGAGGTAAAGGCCATGCCCTGCCTCAAGACAGAGCCAAACCTAAGGCTAGACAGTCTAATTTTTGTTCCTTTCGTAATTTCAAGGCAGGAGCAGCATCAACTTCCTCTGCACCAAAACAGGAAGGAGCTGTTGCTCGCTACAGACAAGGCTGGAGACCTAACCAGTCCTGGAACAAGGGCAAGCAGGCCAGGAAACCTGCTGCTGCCCCTAAGACAGCATGAATTGAGGGCCCCCGATCCGGGAACGGATCTAGTGGGGGGCAGACTTTCTCTCTTCGCCCAGGCTTGGGCAAGAGATGTCCAGGATCCCTGGGTGTTAGAGATCATATCTCAGGGATATCTTCTGGACTTCAAATCCTCTCCCCCAAAAGGGAGATTTCATCTGTCAAGGTTGTCAACAAACCAAATAAAGAAAGAGGCATTTCTACGCTGTGTACAAGATCTTTTACTAATGGGAGTGATCCATCCGGTTCCCCGGTCGGAACACGGACAGGGGTTTTACTCAAATCTGTTTGTGGTTCCCAAAAAAGAGGGAACTTTCAGGCCAATCTTGGATTTAAAGATCCTAAACAAATTCCTAAGAGTTCCATCGTTCAAAATGGAAACTATTCGGACAATCCTACCCATGATCCAAAAGGGTCAGTACATGACCACAGTGGATTTAAAGGATGCTTACCTTCACATACCGATTCACAAGGATCATTACCGGTATCTAAGGTTTGCCTTCCTAGACAGGCATTACCAGTTTGTAGCTCTTCCATTCGGATTGGCTACGGCTCCAAGAATCTTCACAAAGGTTCTGGGTGCTCTTCTGGCGGTACTAAGACCGCGAGGAATTTCGGTAGTTCCGTACCTAGACGACATTCTGATACAAGCTTCAAGCTTTCAAACTGCCAAGTCTCATACAGAGTTAGTACTGGCATTTCTAAGGTCGCATGGATGGAAGGTGAACGAAAAGAAGAGTTCTCTCTTTCCACTCACAAGAGTTCCCTTCTTGGGGACTCTTATAGATTCTGTAGAAATGAAGATCTACCTGACAGAAGACAGGTTAACAAAGCTTCAAAATGCATGCCGTGTCCTTCATTCCATTCAACACCCGTCAGTGGCTCAATGCATGGAGGTAATCGGCTTAATGGTAGCGGCAATGGACATAGTACCCTTTGCACGCCTACATCTCAGACCGCTGCAATTGTGCATGCTAAGTCAGTGGAATGGGGATTACTCAGACTTGTCCCCTACTCTGAATCTGGATCAAGAGACCAGAAATTCTCTTCTATGGTGGCTTTCTCGGCCACATCTGTCCAGGGGGATGCCATTCAGCAGGCCAGATTGGACAATTGTAACAACAGACGCCAGCCTACTAGGTTGGGGCGCTGTCTGGAATTCTCTGAAGGCTCAGGGACCATGGACTCAGGAGGAGAGTCTCCTGCCAATAAACATTCTGGAATTGAGAGCAGTTGTCAATGCCCTTCTGGCTTGGCCCCAGTTAACAACTCGGGGGTTCATCAGGTTTCAGTCGGACAACATCACGACTGTAGCTTACATCAACCATCAAGGAGGGACAAGAAGCTCCCTAGCAATGATGGAAGTATCAAAGATAATTCGCTGGGCAGAGTCTCACTCTTGCCACCTGTCAGCAATCCACATCCCGGGAGTGGAGAACTGGGAGGCGGATTTCCTAAGTCGTCAGACTTTTCATCCGGGGGGGTGGGAACTTCATCCGGAGGTCTTTGCCCAAATACTTCGACGTTGGGGCAAACCAGAGATAGATCTCATGGCGTCTCGACAGAACGCCAAGCTTCCTTGTTACGGGTCCAGATCCAGGGATCCGGGAGCGGTTCTGATAGATGCTTTGACAGCACCTTGGACCTTCGGGATGGCTTATGTGTTTCCACCCTTCCCGATGCTTCCTCGATTGATTGCCAGAATCAAACAGGAGAGAGCATCAGTGATTCTAATAGCGCCTGCTTGGCCACGCAGGACTTGGTATGCAGATCTAGTGGACATCTCATCCTGTCCACCTTGGTCTCTGCCTCTGAGACAGGACCTTCTGATCCAGGGTCCCTTCAAACATCAAAATCTAATTTCTCTGAAGCTGACTGCTTGGAAATTGAACGCTTGATTTTATCAAAACGTGGTTTTTCTGAGTCAGTAATTGATACCTTAATACAGGCTAGGAAGCCTGTTACCAGGAAGATTTACCATAAAATATGGCGTAAATACTTATATTGGTGCAAATCCAAGAGTTACTCTTGGAGTAAGGTTAGGATTCCTAGGATATTGTCTTTTCTACAAGAAGGTTTAGAAAAGGGTTTATCCGCTAGTTCCTTAAAGGGACAGATTTCAGCTCTGTCCATTCTTTTACACAAACGTCTGTCAGAGGTTCCGGACGTTCAAGCTTTTTGTCAGGCTTTGGCTAGGATCAAGCCTGTGTTTAAAACTGTTGCTCCGCCATGGAGTTTGAACTTAGTTCTTAATGTTTTACAGGGTGTTCCGTTTGAACCCCTTCATTCCATTGATATCAAGCTGTTATCTTGGAAAGTTCTTTTTTTAATGGCTATTTCCTCGGCTCGAAGAGTCTCTGAGTTATCTACCTTACATTGTGATTCTCCTTATCTGATTTTTCATTCAGACAAGGTAGTTCTGCGTACTAAACCTGGGTTCTTACCTAAGGTGGTCACTAACAGGAATATCAATCAAGAGATTGTTGTTCCATCTTTGTGTCCTAATCCTTCTTCGAAGAAGGAACGTCTTCTACACAATCTAGATGTAGTCCGTGCCCTGAAATTTTATCTACAGGCAACTAAGGATTTTCGACAAACGTCTTCCCTGTTGGTCGTTTATTCTGGTCAGAGGAGAGGTCAAAAAGCTTCGGCTACCTCTCTCTCTTTTTGGCTTCGTAGCATTATACGTTTAGCCTATGAGACTGCTGGACAGCAGCCTCCTGAAAGGATTACAGCTCATTCTACTAGAGCTGTGGCTTCCACTTGGGCCTTTAAGAATGAGGCCTCTGTTGAACAGATTTGCAAGGCTGCAACTTGGTCTTCTCTTCATACTTTTTCCAAATTTTACAAATTTGACACTTTTGCTTCTTCGGAGGCTGTTTTTGGGAGAAAGGTTCTTCAGGCAGTGGTTCCTTCCGTATAAAGAGCCTGCCTGTCCCTCCCGTCATCCGTGTACTTTAGCTTTGGTATTGGTATCCCAGAAGTAATGATGACCCGTGGACTGACCACACTTAACAGGAGAAAACAAAATTTATGCTTACCTGATAAATTCCTTTCTCCTGTAGTGTGGTCAGTCCACGGCCCGCCCTGTTTTTATGGCAGGTCTAAATTTTTAAATTATACTCCAGTCACCACTGCACCCTTTGGCTTCTCCTTTCTCGTTGGTTCTCGGTTCTCGGTGGGTGTGACGTAGAGGGGAGGAGCTATATAGCAGCTCTGCTGGGTGATCCTCTTGCACTTCCTGTTGGGGAGGAGTTAATATCCCAGAAGTAATGATGACCCGTGGACTGACCACACTACAGGAGAAAGGAATTTATCAGGTAAGCATAAATTTTGTTTTATTATTTCACCTGTGCTCCAGTTCAGATATCCTCAACATGTGGCTTGTTAGGGAGACCTGTGGATAGGATTGAAAACCAGTGCCTTAGAGGGAACACTGTCCAGCTCCTAAGCTTTACATCCCTGCTTTTTTTTAACAAGACACCAAGAGAATGTAGAAAAATGTTGTGTTTCATATCCCTTTAATGTTCTCACTTACAAGACACCAATTTAAATATGAAACACAGATATATCAGCATCTCACATGCAGAGGAACATTCCATACCCATATAGGCAACATTACACACTGGTAAAGCATATTTAGAGATTAAGTCATTCTTTCGTTTTCATTTAGTGCAAGATATGAAATAATTCTATCCCGGCATTATCACAGCACACAATTACATTAGATATCCAGAGCAGAGAATTTTCATGGCATTTAAAGGGACATGAAACACCATATTGTTCTTTCATTTTCAGATAAAAAAAAAAAAGTTTCAAATTGACTTAGCAAATTTCCTTTGTCTAGATCGGTAGCGTGCACGTGCCTTAATCACTACATGACAGGAAATAGTGCTGCCATCTAGTGCTCTTGCTATTGTATAACAATTTTTGCAAATGTGCTACCATATTGTACTGCAGACACATGCTCACTCCTGAGCTTACCTAACTGCTTTTCAACAAAGGATAACAAGAAAACAAAGACAATTTGATAATAGAAGTACATGGGAAAGAAGTTTAAAACTGTATGTTCTATTAGAATCATGAAAGAAAAATGTGGGGTTTTATGTCCCTTTCATTTATTAAAAGCAGGACAACCTGTTGCAATGGATTATGGTTACTAACTGTTGTTGAATTTAAAGGGACACTGAATCCAAAAAATTTAGTTAGTGATTTAACTTTTCTTCATTCTCTTGGTATCTTTATTGGAAATGCAAGAATGTAAGTTTAGATGCCGGCCCATTTTTGGTGAACAACCTGGGTTGTCCTTGCTGATTGGTGGATAAATTCATCCACCAATAAATAAGTGCTGTCCATAGTCTGAACCAACAAAAAAGCTTAGATGCCTTCTTTTTCAAATAAAGATAGCAAGAGATCGAAGAAAAAATGATAATTGGAGTAAATTAGAAAGTTGCTTAAAATTGCATGCTCTATCTGAATCACAAAAGAAAAAATTTGGGTTCAGTGTTCCTTTAACTGCAAAAATAATCACTAAAATTCCTACTCTCCAGTGTGTTCTATATCTAAGAAATGTAAGAGTACGACATACCAAGTGGTTGTTCAATATAAACCACAAGACATTTCCAGCTCTTTGGCTCCAGTCCACTCAACCTCTGATAAAGCATATTCTGCAGATAACGTTTGTATACCCCAATGGAAAGCACAATGTGTTTTCCCAGATCTGCATAAATAAAGCTTAGATGACTAATTAAAACTTAGCTCACAAGGTCCTCGCATTCTCTTCTCATTTGTTGACACGTGCACATTTTGCATTGTCAGATAATTAGCTACAGTAGAAAATAAGACAAGCAGAAATAAAACAAACCTAATTGAAGATTGTGTTGTAGATCACAATAATGGTATTAAATTATCCCCCTCTTTCTTCATGGAGTTGGTTATAAGAAATACAAAATGTGGCTATGAATGTGTTATTTCAACAATAAGCACTGTGTGTAATGCATATTGCTTATCTATGCATCTTTGTCTTAATTCCTCAAATGCAGTAAGTAAATCAGGGTTTTATCAATTCTAGCAACCATAGAGCTACGACTCTTAAATTCTAGTTTTGGCTTTTAAAGGGACAGGGAACCCCAAAAATGTATTTTGTGATTCAGATAGAACATATCATTTTAATCAACTTTCCAATTTACTTCTATTATCAAATTTGCTTCATTCTCTTGTGATCATTTGCTGAAGGAATATTGGTAGCTAGCTGAACACATCTTGGGCGCGATCAAATATACGGTGCAGGTTTCGGCGCAAACGTGGGAACCTGCGCCGCCCGTAATTTCACCTCGCACATTGGGGTATTACATAAACCCCTCCGGCAGTTCATAAAGTGCCGTAAGTCGGATAAACTAGCGATGTCCAGAAATGAGCGTAAATACAAATTTCTGGAGTCGCTAATGACTTACGGCACTTTAGAAACTGCCGGCGCCTAAGAAAAGTAAATAAAATAACAAATCTCCCGTAAAAGTCTAACACGCCTCCCAAAAATAAGCCCGACACGTAAAATCCCTATACCTGCAATCCCCCCTCTCATTACTAATATTAAATGTATTAACCCCTAGACCAACAACCCCCCACAATGCAATAAGCCTAATTAAACTATTAACCCCTATATCTGCCATCAAACCCACACCGCAAGTAATAACTAAATTATTAACCCCTAAACCGCTATAGCCCACAACGCAATTAACCTAATAAAGTATTAACCCCTAAACCGCCATAGCCCACATAGCCTATTAAATGTATTAACCCCTAATCTGCCGCTGCCAACGTCGCCGCCACTATAATAAAGTTATTAACCCCTAAACCTAAGTCTAACCCTAACCCTAACACCCCCCTAACTTAAATATTATTTAAATAAATCTAAATAAATTTACTATTATTAACTAAATTATTCCTATTTAAAACTAAATACTTACCTATAAAATAAACCCTAAGATAGCTACAATATAATTAATAATTACATTGTAGCTATTTTAGGATTTATTTTTATTTTACAGGCAACTTTGTATTTATTTTAACTAGGTACAATAGCTATTAAATAGTTAATAACTATTTAATAGCTACCTAGTTAAAATAAAGACAAATTTACCTGTAAAATAAATCCTAACCTAAGTTACAATTACACCTAACACTACACTATCATTAAATAGATTAAATTAATTAACTACAATTACCTAAAATTAAATACAATTAAATAAAATAAACTATAGTACAAAAAAAAACTAAATTACAGAAAATAAAAAAATACAAGAAGTTTAAACTAATTACACCTAATCTAAGCCCCCTAATAAAATAAAAAAGCCCCCCAAAATAATAAAATTCCCTACCCTATACTAAATTACAAATAGCCCTTAAAAGGGCTTTTTGCGGGGCATTGTCCCAAAGTAATCAGCTCTTTTACCTGTAAAAAAAGAAATATAAACCCCCCCAATATTAAAACCCACCACCCACCACCCACACACCCAACCTTACTCTAAAACCCACCCAATCCCCCATTTAAAAAACCTAACACTAACCCCTTGAAGATCACCCTACCTTGAGCCGTCTTCACCCAGCCGGGCAGAAGTCTTCATCCGATCCGGGCCGAAGAGGTCCTCCAGCCGGACAGAAGTCTTCATCCAAGCGGCATCTTCTATCTTCTTCCATCCGACGAGGAGCGGCTCCATCTTGAAGACATCCGAAGAGGAGCATCCTTCCTAGCCAACGACTAACCGACGAATGAAGGTTCCTTTAAATGACATCATCCAATATGGCGTCCCTTCAATTCCGATTGGCTGATAGAATTCTATCAGCCAATCGGAATTAAGGTAGGAACAATTCTATTGGCTGATGTTCCAATCAGCCAATAGAATGCAAGCTCAATCCTATTGGCTGATTGCATCAGCCAATAGGATTTTTCCTACCTTAATTCCGATTGGCTGATAGAATTCTATCAGCCAATCGGAATTAAGGTAGGAACAATTCTATTGGCTGATGTTCCAATCAGCCAATAGAATGCAAGCTAAATCCTATTGGCTGATTGCATCAGCCAATAGGATTTTTCCTACCTTAATTCCGATTGGCTGATAGAATTCTATCAGCCAATCGGAATTGAAGGGACGCCATCTTGGATGAAATAATTTAAAGGAACCTTCATTTGTCGGTTAGACGTCGGCCAGGAAGGATGATCCGCGTCGGATGTCTTCAAGATGGAGCCGCTCCTCGTCGGATGGAAGAAGATAGAAGATGCCGCTTGGATGAAGACTTCTGCCTGGCTGGAGGACCTCTTCGGTTACGATGCTCCCATACTCAGCGCAAGGCCTGCTACGGCTGCCTTTTATGGCGAGGTAAAAATGGAGTAAGATTTCTCCATTTTCGCCACGTAAGGCCTTGCTCTGGATATTGGATACCGATTTACGACGCGGTCCCATGTTAGCCTATGGGAGTAAAAATTGCGAGCGGCGGGTGAAATATACGGGCGTAACTTGTATGCTACGCCATATATGTAATACCAAAATCGTGTAAAATCTGGCGTCGCCGGCGACGCTCTATATGTAATGTAGGCCCTAGTTGGCCAATCACAAGAGACAAATGTATGCAGGCACCAATCTGCAGCTAGATCCTACTAATGTAGCATATGCGTGTATTCTTTTTCAACAACGAAGCACATTTGAAAATAGAAGTGAATTTAAAAGTGTCTTAAAAGTGCATGCTCTATCAGAAGCATGCAAGTTTAATGTTGACTTTCCTATCCCTTTAATTTGTTTAATTCTTTCATATATCCCTAAATAAAACCCATTCGCTTCCTCCTTAATATTATGGGTGACTTATAAGATTCAGACACATTTGTCAAGCACCTATAAATCTATGTTTGAAAGTAGTGGAATTCCATAGACTGAAGCCCAGGAAATGCAATATGTTTTATTACAACCACAAAGCAGATAGGAGGGGTTAAAATATAATTAACAATTGGCTGCAGTGTGGCCTCCCCAGGGGATTCAAATAATGAGACTGAGAGCTGAAGTGTTCCAGCAAAGCTATAAGGAACTAACCTGGTGAGGGGTGGTTTGTTACCATCATTAGACATCAAGACAAATTGACTAATACTTTGTGCAGCACCAACATCTTTTCAGAATTTTTATATTTGTTTAAATTAAAACCATACTAACATACCTCTGCTATTAAAGGGGCATGAAGCCCCAATTTCTTTTTAAATGATTTAGATAGAGAATGCAATTTTAAATGATTTTCCAATTTATTTCTACTATCCATTTGCTTCATTCTCTTGATATCCTTAATTGAAAGAACAACAATGCAATACTAGGAGAAGGGTTGCCACTTTGGTCATGTTTTCCAGGACACTTATGAGTGACACATGCTGCAGGGTTTAAAGGGAGGAACATGAATAGTGTTGTTTAGAGGTGCAGTGCATGTTGCCCTCTGCATACCCTGCAGCATGTGTAACTCATAAGTGTCGAGGAAAACATGGCCGAAATGGCCACCCTAACTAGGAGCTAGCTGAACACATTTGCAATTCAATGACAAGAGGCATATATGTGCAGCTACCAATCAGCAGCTAGCTCTCTGCTCCAAAGCAAATGAGATAATAGAGTCAATTGCAAAGTTGTTTAAAGTGATGGTAAATTCGCCCAAACTGCTCCACATATTTGGAAAGGTCTTCTCCTAACTAGCATATCGATATGCTTATTTATTACAAAAGTCATAAGTACACTAAATAATGTTCGTTTTATTCCTGCTACATTACCTCAATGAATGCAGCCTCTGTACGATTTTTGATTATGCTTATTTGAGTGGCAGCTCTTCTAGCCAATCAGAGCCTCACCATGCGCCCCATGTAAATGTATAGCAGCACGCTCCCGAGCTTGAAACTATGTTATCAACTTTAAATGCACATGCGCTACTCCTTACGCTATTTGCGCAACTAAAGAAGTGAATTTGCTTTACCGGTTGCGATTCACTGCAAGGATATCAGCACGTGTAGTATCCGTGCTCAACCAATATTTTATCTATTCTTTGGTGAGTTTGTAAATCAATCTAAAGGTGAATCGCAACCGGTAAAGCAAATTCACTTCCTTTGTTGCGCAAATAGCGTAAGGAGTAGCGCATGCGCATTTCAAGTGATAACATTTACATGGGGCGCATGGTGAGGCTCTGATTGGCTAGAAGAGCTGCCACTCAAATAAGCATAATCAAAAATTGTAGAGAGAGGCTGCATTCATTGAGGTAATGTAGCAGGAATAAAACGAACATTATTTCGTGTACTGATGACTTTTGTAATAAATAAGCATATCGATATGCTAGTTAGGAGAAGACCTTTTCAAATATGTGGAGCAGTTTGGGCGAATTTACCATTACTTTAAATGTTCTGTCTGAATCATGGGGAAAAAAAGTGGTTTCATGTCCCTTTAACCCCTTAATGATGGCCGACATATGGTTAACATGTCCTCTTATTGGGCCTTATTTATAGCGCAAGTTTTGCCAATGTTGACAAGACTGCACTATAGCTACCTGCCTCTGGAAGGCAGGTAGCACTAGCATAGCTTCGCTGCTGTAAACTTCTTAACGACCGCGGGACTTACAGGGTGGGCCGGTCGTTAAAGGGACAGTCTAGTCAGAATTAAACTTTCATGATTCAGATAGGGCACGTAATTTAAAAAAAAAACTTTCCAATTTACTTTTCTCATCAAATTTGTTCTGTACTCTTGGTATTCTTAGTTGAAAGTTAAACCTAGGAGGCTCATATGCTAATTTCTAAGCCCTTGAAGGCTGCCTCTTATCTAAATGCATTTGACAGTTTTTCACTGCTAGACAGTGCTAGTTCATATGAGCCATATAGATAACATTGTGCTCACGCCCGTGGAGTTATTTAAGAGTAAGCACATTTATTGCCTAAAATGTAAATCTGTCAAAAGCACTGAAATAAGATGGCAGTCTGCAGAGGCTTAGATACAAGCCGTGTTGGTTATGCAAAACTTGGGAATGGATAATAAAGGGATTGTCTATCTTTTTAAACAATAAGAATTCTGGAGTAGACTATCCCTTTAAGGGATTAAGCATGTTGCTTGTAGTGTTATCTATACCAAGCAGAAACTAGGCTTCCATGTTGCAGTTGAGATAAAACCCAGATTCAATCAAACTTAATGGTAAAAAATAATATTATGCATCAAAATCTCTCCAGAATATAACAACTGAAAAATAGTGGAATTTGTACCTCTTGTCAAAGTTGCAATTTGTGAGTCACTCTCCATTATAATCAATGAAGCAGCCTCTATCTCACAAGTGTTTACCTCTCAGCGCATAGATCAAGCTCCTCTGTGATCAGTCAAAGGGAAAGTAAACACCTTGTATTTACACAGTATTTCTTTTATGTTACTGTAGAATAATATATCAGCCAAATATAATTACCGTATTTTTCGCTCCATAAGACGCACTCCCCCCCCCCTCAAAAGTAAGGGGAAATGTCTGTGCGTCTTACGGAGCGAATGCAGGCGCTGCGCTTGCATATTTAGGCTATTTACCGTAATAATAATTTTGTTTGCAGTTGCTGCTGTCAGAGCAGCGGGGTTAATAGTGGCGATGGTGTCACATCACCTAAATGATTGCACTGTCTTGCTGAGCTCCACTTCCTGCGCGCGGGGCGCAGGTTATCTGTCACTGTGAGTCTGAGAAGTGAATGAGGAAGCGCTGCGCAATGAGCTAATGACTATAGGACGGTGTCTGCAGGAGCAGGGCAGAGCTTTTCAGCCGAATTTTTTTTTATATACCGGTATATACCGGTAAGAATTTAAATCTGGCCCTTAATGTTTTTAAAATTGGCACTGCGGGTTAGGGGTTTAGGGTTGATTCAAAAAAACCAGCAAACCTCCAAAGCGCTGAAATTCACAAAGTTGTTTATTGGAAAAAATAAAATACAGCTAAAAGTCAAATAATCCTATCAACCTAGTAGAGAAAAACAGGACCTACGCGTTTCGGCAGCCCTCTGCCTTAAAGGGCCACTGTAAGTAAATATTTTCTATGCCTGTTACTAACTAACTACCCCAAATACGCTTTTTATCAATAGCATTTCATTAACATATCTCTACCGTATATCAGAAATCTTGTCTGCAAATTTAATTGTTTTCCAAACCCACTCCGTGGGTATCCTTTGCTCTGTACCAATCCGTTTACAATACCTAGGTTTCAAAATGGCGCTTTAAACACAAAGTTATTGGTTTAAGTATTTTGAACACACAGTGCTGAAAATAGTGGGCAGGATAACGTGACATCATCGGCGAATAAAAGATATAACTTTTAGAAAGTTATGAAACTTCGTTTTGGAGAAAATATAGGTCAGTAGGTTTTAATTAATGTTTATTAACTTTAATATGTTAGTTGTTTAGCTTAAAAATTATAACAGAAAGTAATCCTTTAATCATGGACTTAATTTAAGATAAAATAAAGCACCTTAAATACACCTGAGTCCTCAGGTGCAAAAAACATAGGCTGCATATTTAAAGGAACATAACCTGTAACAAAATGTTAAAATCAAGAACAAAAATGGATATGTAAACATTATATAAAGTTAGTAGCAGAGGAGATACAAAACCTATGGTGTGCAAATGATATCTAAAAATTCTTAAATATGACATAGTGCATTAAATGACAAAACAGAAATTTTGAATCAGAAATATAAATACACACAATAAATAATTCATTGGCCAGAAAGATATAATAACACATGGATTAATCTATGCAGGGATATACTACTATCAGATAATGGCAACCAAGTTAAAAGTTTTATTAGGGGTTTAAACACCAGATAAGTATATTGTCAGGAAAAAATATTATATATAGTACCTTAATAAATATAAGTGTTAGCTTACATCCATGGACCATAGTCTAGAAATAAGGAGAGATCCTCTTAAAGCTATAAACAGCTATCATTTAAAACCAAAAGGCTTAACACTCATTATTAACCATAAGGAATATGAGAGTAAACTGTCCTTAAAGCTATAGACAGCATGGGCAAACAAATATTAAATTAACACATCTAGTGATGAATTTAAAGATATACATATATGTTGAACCACCACAATAGTCATAAATTAGACCGATAGGGTTGATTCAGAAAAAAAAAATTCTTGTTGGTCAGATGCGTCTTATGGTCAGGTGCGTCTTATGGAGCGAAAAATACGGTATATTTAAAAACAATGTAACATCCTTTTTTTTACGACAATTGCTTATCAATAGCAAAACTCCACCCAACGTTTGCCGTATACAGAGGAGCCAATCCCGAACTTGAGTGTGCAGTCAACAAGGCTAGCTGTGGTCATAATGTTAGTATAAACTGCATTGTTTTGCAGTTGTTAATAAGGGGAATCTATGTAGCAGGGTTAGCCTTGAGAAGCAGCATTTTTTTCAGAGCTAAATTACATAAAAAGTGACAAAATAAATAATAAAGTATATTGCAAAGTAATTTAATTGCGCATAACCCAAGGTGTTTAGTGTCGCATTAAAGAAAAATAAAATAGAAAATGAGACAACCTCATTAGCTTTAAAATAATGAGACACCACCAGAAGGGCAAGAGAGTCTTTATGAATTCCGCACACTGGGTAGGTAGGAAAAAGCCAAACCACATTTCTAGAACTCCCCACAATGCCCATGGTCAATCCCTAGAGACACCAGTGTGACTATGTTACCAGAATAAAACAGGCACATGAAGATTGTCCAATTACAAATATTTACACAAACCATTTTACAAGTGAGCTTCTTAAAGGGATATGAAACCCAAAAATGTTATTTTACGATTCAGACAGAGAATACAATATTACAAAGTTTCCATTTTACTTCTTTTATCAATTTTGCTTTGTTCCCATGGTATTCTTTGTTGAAGAGGTACCGAGGTAGGCATCTGCCGCACTACATGGCAGGAATTAGTGCTGCAATCTAGTGCTCTTGCAAATGGTAACATTCTTGCCAAACTGCTGCCATATAGTGCTCCAGAAATTGTCAGTGCTTTTCAGCAAAGATACCAAGAGAATGAAGAAAATTTGATAATAGAAGTAAATTCGAAGTTGTTAAAAATTGTATGCTGTATCTGAATCATGAAATCATTTTTTGGGGGTTTCATATCCCTTTAAAGGGACACTGAACCCAAATTCTTTCTTTTGTGATTCAGATAGAGCATGCTATTTTAAACAACTTTCTAATTTACTCCTATTATCAATTTTTCTTCATTCTCTTGGTATCTTTATTTGAAAAGCAAGAATGTAAGTTTAGATTTTTGGTGAACAACCTGGGTTGCTCTTGCTGATTGGTGGATAAATTCACCCACCAATAAAAAAGTGCTGTCCATGGTACTGAAACTCCTTAGCTGGCTCCTTAGCTTGGATTTCTTCTTTATCAAATAAAGATAGCAAGAGAACAAAGAAAAATTGATAATAGGAGTAAATTAGAAAGTTGCTTAAAACTGCATGCTCTATCTGAAACATGAAAGAAAAAATGTGGGTTCAGTGACCCTTTAAGTGCTGCAGTTATAATTACTGTTTTTTCCGTTGCTAGTGGTTCTCTTTTGATGTGCACAATATCCTTTACTGGGCACCTCACACCGATATAGATATTAATGACAGGAACATCCACTAACAAATTTTTTTGAAAGGATACGTGAAATGCTCAGTGAATTCTGAATATGATCATGATCTTTGCAGGCTCCCTAATAATCTTACAAGAGTGTATGAATCTAGGCCAATGGTTTACAAACCTATCCTCAGACCTCACCAACAGGCCAGGTTTTCTGGTTTATCTTGAGTGAGAGCAGGTAAGATAACTATGTTCACTTATCAGCTTTTTATTTCACCTGTGCTCCACTTCAGATATCCTCAAAATGTGGCCTGTTAGGGAGGACTAAGTTAGGGTTGCCACCCGTCCCTTAAAGGGACAGTCTAGGCCAAAATAAACTTTCATGATTCAGATAGAGCATGTAATTTTAAACAATTTTCCAATTTACTTTTATCACCAATTTTGCTTTGTTCTCTTGGGATTCTTAGTCGAAAGCTTAACCTAGGAGGTTCATATGCTAATTTCTTAGACCTTGAAGGCCACCTCTTTTCAGAATGCATTTTAACAGTTTTTCACCACTAGAGGGTGTTAGTTCATGTATTTCATATAGATCACACTGTGCTCGTGCACGTGAAGTTATCTGGGAGCAGGCACTGATTGGCTAAACTGCAAGTCTGTCAAAAGAACTGAAATAAAGGGGCAGTTTGCAGAGGCTTAGATACAAGATAATCACAGAGGTTAGAAGTATATTAATATAACTGTGTTGGTTATGCAAAACTGGGGAATGGGTAATAAAGGGATTATCTATCTTTTAAAACAATAACAATTCTGGTGTAGACTGTCCCTTTAAAATACAGAACACTTATGAGTTACACATGCTGCAGGGTGTGCAGGGAGGAATATGAATAGTGCTGTTCAGAAACACAATACATGTTCCTCCCTGCACACCCTGCAGCATGTATAACTCATAAGTGTCCAGGAAAACATGGCTGAGGTGGCAACCCTAGCCTAAGTATAGGTTTAAAAACCAGTGATCGAGGCCAATGTTACACCTCTGTCCTACCAAAGAAAACAGATTTCCCCCACACTACGCCTGGTGCCAGGAGCAGTATGAGGGAAGGTTTATGCGGAGCTTGCGTTGGTAGATATGAGACAGATGTTTGTGTGGTTTCAGAAGCAGTTTGTTGCCTAGACTAAAGCTAGGGGGTGGGATTATCAGTTTGGCTGTTACTGCACTACACAGGATTGATGTTAAGTTTTTGCTTCACTGTTATTTTATTATTTTTTGTCCTTGAAACAAAACATAGATGTGTTAGTGGGATAGCGTGTGAGAAACAAAGGGAAAACTGTGTAAAATAAGGTGTATTTCATACTGAAGGCAAACAGAAAGGGCACTGCAAACAAAATAAGGGACAATTTAAAGGGACATGAAACCCAAAATGTTCTTTTCATGATTCAGATAGCAGACATTCTCAAACCTGGCCCTCCAGAGGTTTTGGAAATACTTTTCCCATGATGCTCAGCGAGCATATCAGCTGACTGAGGATCATGGGAGAAGTATTTCAAAATCTCTGAAGGGCCAAGTTTGAGGATGTCTGAGATAGAGCGTACATTTGTAAACAGCTCCTGAGCTTGCCTAGTTATACGTTTCAACAAAGGAGAACCAAGCATATTTGATAGAATAAGTCAATTAAAAAGTTGTTTAAAATTGTATGCTTTATCTAAATCACAAAAGGTTTCATGTCCCTTTAACACAATGTTGACTATTTTATATAAGCCACGTTCGGCAAGAGCCTCCAGCGCTTCTGAGAAGGCTTCCAAGCGAGGTGCTGGGGATTTGCTGAACGATCAGATGACATCAGTCCCATCGCTTCCAGCTTGCTGGTAACAATGGGAGTGAGAAGAACAAGCGTCTGAGCGTCTCAGCTCCCTATGACGCGGCTTGGTAGCGTTTTCTTAACGCTCCCAAAACCGGGACGTTTCCCAGCGCCACGTCATCACTCAGGGGATTTAACTGGAGGAAGAGGAAGTGTTTTTTAAAGGGACATTAGCAAAAATGCTTCTAGTAAAAATCTATAGTTTTTTTAGTGTGATCTTTTACTGTGCACGGCACCGACAGGTGCTGGCGCATGAAGCATATTTAGATATGCTTCATGTGAACCTGCACAGTAAAAGAACACGCTAAAAATAGTTATAGCTTTTACTAGAAGCATTTTGCTAATGCAAATAGGCTCATATTCAAAAGTAAAATGCACATTTCAGTTTTGGCTGAAAAATCCTTTTAAGAATAATGTCTTGTAAGAGATTACAAAATCAGATGTAGAGAGAAAAATTAAAGGGATGTTAGACCCAAAGTGAAATCCATCATAAAATGTATGAATAACTTTTATGTAAGTTGCCTCAGCAATTTGTGACTATCAGAGAGGCTGGCGTGCTTGCTGGATGGTAATGTTATACTATTAAATGTTTATTATATGCTATATGAATAGTATGTAAGTATGTTGCAATTTGCTTGCAAGCCACAACAAAAAACACTTATTAATAACTTTTTCAAGGGACATACCCCTCAAATGCACTGTAATTGTAAAACATGATTACCTTTTTAAACCACTTAAAGTGAATTGACTATTGAAACAAATAAAGGGGACTTTCATTCATGAAGTATAAGATACTTCATGTAGAACGCTCCTTTATTTGTTTCAACCAATCGGCGATCTTAGCTGCTACAGCAGCCCACAACTAATAAATGTTTTGCTAAGAGGTGACGTTTTCACCTCTTAGCCAATAGCCGTGCGGTAAATCCAGGCTTGGCGCCCATGGGAGCCGGATTTACTGCATGGCTATTGGCTAAGAGGTGAAAACGTTACCTCTTAGAAAAAAATTTTTTTTAGCCGTGTGCTGCTGTAGCAGCTAAGAGTGTTGATAGGTTGAAACAAATAAAGGAGCTTTCTACATGAAGTATCTTATACTTTGTTTCAATAGTCACTCCTAGCGTTTGTACAATGCTAGGATTGACTTTCACTTTAATTTGAGTACAGATCTTTTACAATGGAGACTGTAATTGATGATACAAACTGCACTGACACGAGTGAGTCCATTTTTGGAAGCAAAACATAAGGCACTGTGAAGCTAATATGCAAAGCCTAACCCAGAATCCATTGCTCCATTGGGTTGTGAGCTGAGGCTTTCAGGGCTATACAGCAGTGTTTCTCAACCACGGTCCTCAAGTAACCCCAACAGGCCAGGTTTCATTATAGGTGAAGCAGTGCACAGGTGAAGTAATCAGCTGATGGGTAACACCATGGTTACTAACCTGCTCCTACCCATCAGCTGATTATTTCATCATGTGCACTGGTTTAGCTATAATAAAATCCTGGCCTGTCGGGGGTACTTAGGACCGCGGTTGAGAAACAATGCTATACAGCACTGGTTTTCAAACCCGTCCTTAGGCCTCCCCAACAGGCCAGGTTTTCAGGATTACCTTGGTTGAGAGCAGGCAAAATAACCATGGTTACTTGTTTTACCTGTGCTCTAGTTCAGAAAATGTGTCCTGTTAGGGAGGCCCGAGGACAGGTTTGAAAACCAGTGCTATACAGTGATCTGCCACCCTTCACTGCTTAGTTAAAGGGGCACTGTACCCAAAAAAATTCTTTCGTGATTCAGATTGAGCATGAAATTTCAACCAACTTTCTAATTTACTCCTATTATCAAATTTTCTTCATTCTCTTGGTATCTTTATTTGAAATGCAAGAATGTAAGTTTAGATGCCGGCCCATTTTTGGTGAACAACCTGGGTTGTCCTTGCTGATTGGTGGATAAATCCATCCACCAATAAAAAAGTGCTGTCCAGAGTACTGAAACAAAAAAAAAAGATTAGATGCCTTCTTTTTCAAATATTGATAGCAAGAGAACGAAGAAAAATTGATAATAGGAGTAAATTAGAAAGTTGCTTAAAATTGCATGCTCTTTCTGAATTACAAAAGAAAAAAATTGGGTACAGTGTCCCTTTAAGCGGCTCTGACGGCCCCTGGCATTGCTCATTTTTTCAATTAGGTGGCGTCTCCACCTCTTTAGCCAATAGCCATGTGGGCCGATCGGCATTATGCTGTAGGCACGGCTATTGGCTAAGAGGTGGAAACGTCACCTCATTGAAAAAATATTCAGTGCCATGGGCTGCCAGAGCTGCTAGGCTTAGCAGTGAAATAAAGGCACCTTTTCATCCATTTTTTTTTAAACTGATGATTTTTATTTATGCTAAATCCTAGTGTTTTTGAAATGCTAGAATTAACCATCACTCTAACTGTGTGTAGTAAAACACTTTGCAATATACTTTATTTATTTTGCCCACTTTCCAGTAAGTCTAAAAACTGTGTATTTCCAAGTGTTGAAAATTGGAAGAGCACCCTGAAGGCTTCACAGCCCTATCCTTGCCACACATCTGTTCCTAATTTGCAGTTTGTTATCTTATCATTTCTGCTGAAGCCAAACAATGGATATTTTTTATTAACATAGGGGCAAACCTTTTGAAGACTCAAGTCCGGATTTTCTCCTCTACATAAGGAAAGCAGTGGGTGAAATGTGTCCATTGAAAAAATATTTGCAGCAAACAAGTGTTAAAGGGACAGTCTAGTCATAATTAAAAACTTTCATACTTCAGGTAGGGCATACAATTTTAAACAACTTTCCAATTCAATTTATCATCAAATTTGATTTGTTCTTTTGGTATTCTTTATAGAAAGCTAAACCTAGGTAGGCTCATATGCAAATTAATTAGCTCTTGAAGACCGCCTCTTATCTCAGGTCATTTTTTTCAAAGATAGCACTAGTTTATGTGTACCTAGAGTTGCCACCTCAGCCATGTTTTCCTGTACACTTATGAGTTATACATGCTGCAGGGTGTGCAGAGAGGAACATGCCTGGTGCTGATCAGTGTCACTATTTGTACTGTCCAGGGTTAAAATGCATGTTCCTACCTTCATGTTTAACTCATAAGTGTCCAGAAAAACATGGCTGAGGTGGAAACCCTATGTGTGCCATATAGATAACATTGTGCTCACTCCTGTGGAGCTACAGTCCGCACTGATTGGCTAAAATGCATGTCTGTCAAAAAAACGGCAATAAGGGGGCAGTCTGCAGAGGCTTAGATATACGGTAATTACAGAGTTGTTGGTTCTGCAAAACTGGGGAATTGGTAATAAAGTAGGATGACCATATTGCCGCTTTAAAAATTGACACATATGAAAAATACATATGTCAGGGCCGTTTTCAGGGCTGTTTAAAGAAATGGTTTTGTATAAGAATACATATGTGTTCCTTCTTAAAGCGGTAATATGGTCAGCCTATAATAAAGGGATTATCTATTTTTAAATGATAACAGTTCTGGAGTAGACCGTCCCTTTAATGTGTTTTAACAATGTTCAGGCTCTGTTGATATGTTAATCTATCAGAAGACTGCAGAAAAATGTTGAAATTACACAGTGTTCTTTTTAATTACAAGGTGCTTTAAGTGCATTTTTAATTATAAGAAAATAATTTAATTTCCTATAATACACCTACACACATACGCACTACACATGCTCAGAACTAAAAAGACTTTTTGCTTTATATTTCCTGCCATATAATTATACCTTATGTCCCAGTTTAATCTCTACCTTTTGCCGTTCTAAAATTATACAGACATAAATGTTTCTCTGTTATTTTTCACGTTATGAAACATTTATACTTAAACATCCTTTGATAAATTCTTTACAATGTTATGTAAATCTGATAAGCTGGTGCTGTTTATTTACACCAACTCTATCTGTTCCTTCCTATTTAATACATTCTGTTGTTTTTTTTTTATTCTGCAATAAGCAGCCACCTGCTCAGTTCTAGAGGACCAGTCACACAAACAGAACAGCAAATCCCATATTCTTAAGTGCACAGAATAAAAGATTTTATTGTCATCAAAGAGACCATTTCACAGCTGGAAATGTTTATAAACTTTGCTATAAAATATGTAATTTCTTTGAACGTAAAAGCAAAGGCTGCTGGCAATCTCCTTAATTTATAAATCAATGTGGCATGAAACAATTAACAGTTTCCAATAATCAATTAGACAGGAGGAGTCATAACATCTGCAGCTTCTGATTGATCTGTAAAATATGGTCCAATTTTAATTACACTGTTCCCACGTGTGACCAGATATTGGTGCTCTGCCAGAACTCGGGAACCCACCAGCACTCAACAAAACAGAATTAAGGAACATTTTGAATCCAATCCAAAGAATGAAGGGAGGTTTTAGTGTGAAGGCAGCAGGAGGATTCATCACCCACTAAAGACAAAGAGGAAAGTTAGAGGACTTTTGCTTGGCTTAAAGGGATAGTCTAGTCAAGATTAAACTTTCATGATTCAGATAAAGCATGCAATTTTAAGCAGCTTTCTAATTTACTCCTATTATCAATTTTTCTTCATTCTCTTGGTATCTTTATTTAAAAAAGCAGGAATGAAAGCTTAGGAGCTGGCTCATTTTTGGTTAAGAGCCTGGGTACCACTTGCTGATTGGTGGCTACATTTAGACACCAATTAGCAAGCGCTACCCAGGTGCTGAAGCAAAAATTGAATGGCTCCTAAGCTTACATTCAAATGAAGATGGCAAGAGAACGAAGAAAAATTGATAATAGGAGTTTATTAGAAAGTTTCTAAAAATGTCATGCTCTATCTAAATCATGAAAGTTTAGTTTAGACTAGACGTCCCTTTAAAAATACTGAAAGGGTAAATTTAGTGAGAGACAGGGCTCTGTGTGGTTAAAGGGACACTGAACCCAATTTTTTTCTTTTGTGATTCAGATAGAGCATGCAATTTTAAGCAACTTTCTAATTTACTCATATTATCAATTTTTCTTCGTTCTCTTGCTATCTTTATATAAAAAAAGAAGGCACCTAAGCTTTTTTCATGGTTCAGAACTCTGGACAGTAGTTTTTGATTGGTGGGTGAATTTATCCACCAATCAGCAAGGACAACCTAGGTTGTTCACCAAAAATGGGCCGGCATCTAAACTTACATTATTGCATTTCAAATAAAGATTCCAAGAGAATGAAGAAACTTTGATAATAGGAGTAAATTAGAAAGTTGCTTAAAATTGCATGCTCTATCTGAATCACGAAAGAAAAAATTTGGGTTCAGTGTCCCTTTAATCTACAGGTGATCCAGGAGAAAGAGGACAAATCTGGAACAAAAGTGCTTACAGCTACTCTTAAAAACCAACCCTCTTGTATCTTATAGGGACATGGAACTCCAAATTTTTCTTTCATGATTCAGAGAGAACATGCAATTTTAAACTTAACTTTATAATTTGCTTCTATTATCTAATTTGCTTTGTTCTCTTGGTATTTTGTGTTGAAAAGCAGGGAGGTAAGCTTAGGAGCGTGCATGTGTGTAGAGCACTGTACTGTATCCATTTGCAAGAGCACTAGATGGCAGCACTATGTTCTGCCAGGTAGTGCCCTAGATGCCTACCTAGGTATCCCTTCAACACAAACTACAATGGGAACAAAGCACATTTGATAATAGAGGTAAATTGGAAACTTTTAAAAATTGTATTTTGTGTCTCAATCACAAAAGAAAATGTTTGGGTTTCATATCCCTTTAAGCATTGGCACAAAATACTACAAAAGAGGACGCTGGGTGCAGGAGGTGGCAACCCAACCTATGTATCAACACAAAGCCAAAAGGGATCCTACAGCCTTCAATCACAGAATAATTTAATAATGATTAAATTATTAAAAATCCTTAATAACTAAATAATAATCATGTGTGAGAAAAGCCCGAGAGAAAGGAACCACGGCTCCCTGCACAAATGCAGTGCGTGCAGAAGTTTGATGACTAATGACCGGTCCTTTGGTCATTTTGTTTCAACAAAACAAATGTTAATGAGACACAAATCTGATAGAAAATGTTAACTTTCCCAGACCAATATAAATATAACCCCTATAAAACAGAGCATGGAAACAACAAACTGTATAGTATTAAATAGGCATGTGTATAAACAAATGCAAATATTGCCTCGGGTAGCAGCCTTCAACTTTTTTTACAGACTGATTAATTTGTATAATGGTGTTAACTACAAAAAAAATATAAAATGTAAATATATACATTTAGCAACACTTAATAAGATTTAAATAAACTTAAAAATGTAAGAAGACCGTGTTTGCAGATTATGGCCCTAATTTATCATGGGATGTGCAGATAATATTCCCAGGCAGGGAACCTGCCACCATGCCTTTGAGACCTCCAATGCAGCACGGGCTGATAAAATTTAAATTTGCACAAACTCATGCAGCACCATGTCTGCCCTTGTGCAATCAATAAAAAGGGACAGTCAACACCCGACATAACAGTATCCGATATTTTAAAATCAAAAATGAAGATCCGCCTGCACCGTACCCTTTGTCTTACCTATTTCCTTCTCCTAGTAATCATTGACGATACCTGCTATAATCTGATGGAATAATGGCAGTCCAACTCCCCCCACCATTACGTAGCTACCTTCTTTTTGAAAGCATCCGTCAATCAGAATTGCAATCCTCGGTCAGAAATTGCAAGCTCGTTCACGGAGTTTAGCGCATGCGCAATAGCATAGGAACCAAAAAGCGGAACTTTATACCGCAAATATTTTTCTGCCGGATTCTATACTTAACAGTACCTTATTACGCAATACAAGGTAATTGTCAACGGCTTTGAAAGTTTTATTTTTGCCGTTCTCAAACTTAAAATCTATATAATTATTTAAATTTTATTGGTTCAAATTCATTGTTAAGTCACCTATCATTCCATTGTCTGTTAGTGTTAAAGTCCGATTTCTGACTGCTAATAAGAAATGCGCATGCGCGATGACGTATGAGGAGCGTCATCAATACTCACATGAATGTGCCTGTAGTGGCATAGTGATGGGGAAGAAGAATGAAGGGGAGGAGTTAGGTGGCCATATTTAGAGCAGAATATAAAAAATAACGTTAACGATTACTAGGACGTTTGAAAAGGTAATAAAGCAGGGACGCGGTGCAGGAGGATCTTCTATTGTGTTTAAACAATATGGGATCCTGTTATATCAGGTGTTGACTGTCCCTTTAAGTTCAAGCAGAGTTTGTCAGCTTTCCCAGAGAAATGAGTCCGGAATGTTTGACATCTGCAACCTCTGAAGTTGAGCGTCAGAGAACCTGCACTGAAACGGCCCTAACGCTGCTTACGCAGCTTCATATATGGGAGCCAAAATATAATCATTAGAAGTGCACTGCTTTATCAAATGTTCCTGTAATATTTACAACAATGTTATACACACTACAAGGTACACACATAATCCTGAGTATACCACAGTATTTTCTCACGGTAAGGAGCAATAATTCAACAAAGAATACCAGGAGAAAGAGGCAAATTACATTACAGAAGTACATTTGGAAAGTTATTTTTTTAATTTGCATGCTCTCTCTAACTTATGAAAGTTTAAAGGGACAGTCTACACCAGAACTTATATTGTTAAAAAAGATAGATAATACTTATATTACCCATTCCCTATTTTTGCATAACCACAGTTATATAAATACACTTTTTACCTCTGTAATTACCTTGTATCTAAGCCTCTGCAAACTGCCCCCTTATTTCAGTTCTGTTGACAGACATCCATTTTAGCCAATTAGAGCTGGTTCATCTGAACTCCACGTGTGTGAGCACTATATGACACACATGAACTAACATCCTCTAGTGGTGAAAAACTGTCAAAATGCCCTGAGAGAAGAGGCGGCCTTCAAGGGCTTAGAAATTCGAATATGAACCTCCTAGGTTTAGCTTTCAACTAAGAATACCAAGTGAACAAAGCAAAATTAGTGATAAAAGTAAACTGGAAAATTGTTTAAAATGACATTCTCTATCTGAATCATGAAAGTTTATTTTGGACTAGACTGTACCTTTAACCTTATTTCCAATTCCCTTTAAAGATAAATGATTCGATTAGGCGAGTGATGTCACATTTCATACCATTTTTTAAAATTACAGTACCAGTATCATCATTACTCTTAAAAATATAAAACATCACAGGTGACATTTTAGTAAAAAATAATCATAATAATTTTTCATTCCTACTTCAAAACTCTACTATAACCAGGTTCTGAGTCATTAAATTGTAGTTTTTTTTAATTGAGTTTTCAAAGAACAAGGCAAACATACTGATAAAAATATAAAAGTAAAATCATTACAACAATTCTCCAATGAACCAAAAAGGCCACTCTTGACCTGCGCCTAAATCTAAACACTGTGCGTGTTTATAGAACATATAGGACTAGATTACAAGTGGAGCGCAGTAGCTAATAGCGCTCAGAAAATTAACCAGAAATCAGATCTCTGTTTGATTTTCTAAAAGTGCCCCAATTGGCCCCAAAATAAAGAGTTCCGGGTTCTTTTAATGGGGAAAAAATAGCTTTTTTGCTTTGTCATTAAAAAAAAGGAAATTTATGCTTACCTGATAAATTGATTTCTTCTACGATACGACAAGTCCACTGATTCATCCTTACTTGTGGGATATTATCCTCCTGCTAACAGGAAGAGGCAAAGAGCGCCACAGCAGAGCTGTATATATAGCTCCTCCCTTCTCTCCACCCCCAGTCATTCGACCGAAGGTATAGGTAGAGAAAAGAAAAGCTAAAAGGTGCAGAGGTGACTGAAGGTTTGAAAAACAAAAATATAATCTGTCTAAAATGACAGGGAGGGCTGTGGATTCATTGTATCATAGAAGAAATCAATTTATTAGGTAAGCATAAATTTCCTTTTCTTCTACTAGATACGACGAGTCCACGGATTCATCTTTACTTGTGGGATACAATACCAAAGCAACAGGACACGGATGAACGGGAGGGACAAGACAGATACCTAAACGGAAGGCACCACTGCTTGAAGAACTTTTCTCCCAAAAATAGCCTCCAAAGAAGCAAAAGTATCAAATTTGGAAAAAGTATGAAGGGAGGACCAAGTCGCAGCCTTACAAATCTGTTCAACAGAAGCATCGTTTTTAAAAGCCCATGTGGAAGCCACATTCTAGTAGAATGAGCCGTAACCCTTTCAGGAGGCTGCTGTCCAGCAGTCTCGTATGCCAGGCGGATGATGCTTTTCAGCCAAAAAGAAAGAGAGGTAGCCGTAGCTTTTAGACATCTACATCTTCCAGAATAAACAACAAATAAAGAAGATGTTTGACGGAAATCCTTGGTCGCTTGTAAGTAAAACTTCAAGGCCAGAACCACGTCCAAGTTATGTAACAGACGCTTCTTCTTAAAAGAAGGATTAGGACACAAGGAAGGAACAACACTTTCCTGATTAATATTCTTATTTGAAACAACCTTAGGAAGGAATCCAGGTTTAGTACGCAAAACCAACTTATCAGAATGGAATATAAGATAAGGTGAGTCACTTTGTAACGCAGAAAGCTCAGAAACTCTTCGAGCAGACTAAAAACAAAACTTTCCCAGATAAAAGCTTAATATCTATGGAATGCATGGGTTCAAACGGAACCCCTTGAAGAACATTGAGAGCTAAATTCAAACTTTATGGTGGAGCAATAGGTTTAAATACAGGCTTGATTCTGATTAAAGCCTGACAAAAAGATTGAACGTCTGGGACATCCGCCAGACGCTTGTGTAGTAGAATTGACAAAGCAGACATTTGTCCTTTCAAGGAACTATCTGATAATCCCTTCTCCAATCCTTCTTGGAGAAAAGACAAAATTCTTCAATCAAAGTATCAATGACCGACTCAGAGAATCCCCGCATAGATAAGATCAAGCGTTCAATCTCCAGGCAGTCAGCTGCAGAGAATTTAGATTTGGATGTTGGAACGGACCTTGAATGAGAAGGTCCTGTCTCAACGGAAGTTTCCACGGTGGCAGAGAGGACATGTCCACTAGATCCGCATACCAAGTCCTGCGTGGCCATGCAGGCGCTATTAGGATTACCAAAGCTCTCTCCTGTTTGATTCTTGCAATCACACGAGGCAGGAGAGGAAATGGTGGAAACACATAAGCCAGGTTGAACGACCAAGGTACTGCTAGAGCATCTATCAGTACAGCTTGGGGATCCCTTGACCTGGACCCGTAACGAGGAAGTTTGGCATTCTGACGAGATGCCATCAGATCCAATTCCGGTGTGCCCCATTGACGAATCAATGATGCAAACACCTCCGGATGGAGTTCCCACTCCCCCGGATGAAAAGTCTGACGACTTAGAAAATCCGCTTCCCAGTTCTCTACTCCTGGGATATAGATTGCCGATAGATGGCAAGAGTGAGCCTCCGCCCATCGGATTATCTTTGAAACCTCTATCATCGCTAGAGAACTCTTTGTTCCCCCCTGATGATTGATATATGCTACAGTCGTGATATTGTCCGACTGGAATCTTCTGAATTTGGCCAAAGCCAACTGAGGCCTGAAGCGCGTTGAATATTGCTCAGTTCCAGAATATTGATTGGTAGTAGAGACTCCTCCTGAGTCCAAATACCCTGAGCCTTCAGAGAATTCCAGTCTGCACCCCAGCCCAAGAGGCTGGCATCCGTTGTCACGATCACCCATGCTGGCCTGCGGAAGCACATTCCCTGGGACAGATGATCCTGTGACAACCACCAAAAAAGAGAGTCTGTGGTCTCCTGATCCAGACTTATCTGAGGAGATAAATTTGGATAATCCCCATTCCACTGTCTGAGCATGCACAGCTGCAGTGGTCTGAGATGAAAGCAAGCAAACGGAACGATGTCCATTGCCGCTACCATTAATCCAATGACCTCCATACACTGAGCAACTGATGGCCGAGGAATGGACTGAGGTGCTCGGCAAGTATTTAGAATCTTTGACTTTCTGACCTCCGTCAGAAATATTTTCATGTCTACCGAATCTATCAGAGTTCCCAAGAATGGAACTCTTGTTATTGGAACTAGCGAACTCTTTTCTACATTCACTTTCCAACCGTGTTCCAAAACGAGTTTTTAGAAACGCCAACACGATGTCCATGTGAGATCTGGTCAGATGATAAGTTGACGCCTGGATCAGAATATCGTCCAGATAGGGCGCTACTGCTATGCCCCGTGGCCTGAGAACCACCAGAAGGGACCCTAGCACCTTTGTGAAGATTTTGGGAGCTGTGGCAAACCGAAAGGAAGGGCCACAAACTGATAATGTTTGTCCAGAAAGGCGAACCTTAGAAACTGATGCTGATCTTTGTGGATAGGAATGTGAAGATACGAATCCTTCAGGTCCGCGGTGGTCATATATTGACCCTCCTGGATCATTAGCAAAATCATTCGTATAGACTCCATCTTGAACGATGGGACTCTGAGAAATTTGTTTAGACATTTGAGATCTAAAATCGATCTGAAAGTTCCCTCTTTTTTGGGAACCACGAACAGATTTGAGTAAAACCCCTGGGCAAATTACTCCCATGGTATAGAGGTCTGTTACACAGCGTAAGAACGCCTCTCTTTTTGTCTGGTCTACAGACAAACGTGAAAGATGAAATCTCCCTCTTGGGAGAAAATCCTTGAATTCCAGCTGATACCCCTGGGACACAATTTCCAATGCCCAGGGATCCTGAACATCTCTTGCCCAAGCCTGAGTGAAGAGAGAAAGTCTGCCCCCTACTAAATCCGGTCCCGGATCGGGGGCTGCCCCTTCATGCTGTCTTGGTAGCAGCAGTGGGCTTCTTGGCTGGTTTACCTTTATTCCAGGCTTGGTTAGGTCTCCAGACTGACTTGGATTGAGCAAAATTCCCCTCCTGCTTTGTAGCGGAAGAGGAAGTAGAGGGTCCTCCTTTAAAGTTTTGAAAGGAATGAAAATTATTTTGTTAAGCCCTCACCTTAACAGTCTTATCCTGAGGTAGGGCATGACCTTTACCTCCAGTAATGTCAGAAATGATTTCCTTCAATTCAGGCCCAAATAGGGTCTTACCTTTAAAAGGAATAGCTAAAAGCTTAGATTTTGATGACACATCAGCAGACCAAGATTTCAGCCATAACGCTCTACGCGCTAAAATGGCAAAACCTGCATTTTTTGCCGCTAATTTCGCCATTTGAAAAGCGGCATCGGTAATAAAAGAATTAGCCAGCTTGAGAGCCTTAATTCTCTCCAAAATATCATCTAATGGGGTCTCAACCTTAAGAGACTCCTCTAAAGCCTCGAACCAAAAAGCTGCTGCAGTAGTAACTGGAACAATGCAAGCTATAGGTTGAAGAAGAAAACCCTGATGAATAAACAATTTCTTTAGAAGACCCTCTAATTTTTTATCCATAGGATCTTAGAAAGAACAACTGTCCTCAATAGGTATAGTTGTACACTTAGCTAGGGTACAAAATAGCTCCCTCCACCTTAGGGACCGTCTGCCAAGAATCCCGAATGGTGTCAGATATGGGAAACATTTTCTTAAAATTAGGAGGGGGAGAGAACGGAATGCCTGGTCTATCCCATTTCTTAGTAACAATGTCCGAAATTCTTTTAGGGACTGGAAAAACATCAGTGTAAGTAGGTACCTCTAAACATTTATCCATCTTACACAATTTCTCTGGTGGTATCACAATAGGGTCATAATCATCCAGAGTCGCTAAAACCTCCCGGAGTAACAGGCGGAGGTGTTCAAGCTTAAATTTAAAGGACATCACGTCCGAATCTGTCTGAGGTAACACATTTCCTGAATCTGAAAGCTCTCCCTCAGACAGCAATTCCCCGACCCCCAAATCAGAACACTGTGAGGGTACATCGGAAATGGCCAATAAAGCACCAGAGGGCTCAGTATTTACCTTAATACCTGACCTACTGCGCTTACCCTGTAAACCTGGCAGTTTAGATAATACCTCTGTAATACCTCTGTAAGGGTAGTAGACATAACTGCAGCCATATCTTGCAGAGTAAAAGAATTAGACGCACTAGAAGTACTTGGCGTCGCTTGAGTGGGCGTTAAAGGTTGTGACACTTGGGGAGAATTGGATGGCATAACCTGATTTTCTATTTTAGCAAAAGGAAATGATCACACTGCGCTGGGAAAGAAAAGTTATATACACCAAAAAGCCAGCGGGTAAATGGAGATTCCTCTAACTCCAAAAAGACAACCACAAAACAAACACAGTGGTGTCAGAAAAAAACACAGCTGTTAAGCTGCTAGAGACAGCTTAATTTGGTGAAACAACAAATATATAATTTTATATTATAAGAACCAATCTATAAAAGACAATTGATATAGATAAATTGCTCACCGGGAAAATGAATCATAAAATAAATGTAAATTTATTGGAACAATATCACACATTCAATTCATACATACAATATATCACAATAAAATACCCTCAAAATATGCTGATCAGGTGTTTACAAGCGTAGCAACAAATAATAAAACTAAGTCTCCCTATACAGTAAATACTAAAAAATAAAAAATAATGATCGCTGAGATATGGTGCAAATGAAGATCCCAGAGAGAGAATCAGAATAAGATCCACATCAGCTGGAGATAGGAACCGTCTGGAGCTGCAACGAGATCAAAAGACAGGAAAAGAGCCACAAAATTATGGTGTTCACTTATTACTTACACCATAACGGTTCTCTGCAGTCTCAGGCTCTTTTTTCCTTTTTCTCTCCTAGTACTTGGCAGATAATCGCTGCAGTCTCTCTTCTTCCAGGTATATAGCAGCACTTTGGGGTAAATAGACCAGGACCGCTCGCAGTTGTTCATGCAGTCTCGGCAATGGTAATTTCGTCAGGATAACCTGGTTAGTGAAAAGGTGGGCGGAGCAACGCGTTTCAGCCCGTTCTGGGCCTTTGTCATAATCATCCAGAGTCGCTAAAACCTCCCGGATCTGTCTGAGGTAACACATTTCCTGAATATGAAAGCTCTCCCTCAGACAGCAATCCCCCGACCCCCAAATCAGAGCACTGTGAGGGTACATCGGAAATGGCCAATAAGGCATCAGAGGGTTCAGTATTTACCTTAATACCTGGCCTATTGCCTTTACCCTGTAAACCTGGCAGTTTAGATAATACCTCTGTAAGGGTAGTAGACATAACTGCAGCCATATCTTGCCGAGTAAAAGAATTAGACGCACTAGAAGTACTTGGCGTCGCTTGAGTGGGCGTTAAAGGTTGTGACACTTGGGGAGAATTGGATGGCATAACCTGATTTTCTTCAGACTGAGAATCATCCTTAGACACACTTTTATTACCTAAAATATGTTCTTTTCAGTAAAAGAGGGACACAATGTAAGTGGGGGTTCCACAATGGCTTTTAAACACATAGAGCATTGACTTTCCTCAATGTCAGACAAGTTGAACAGGCTAGTAATAACCACAAAAAGTCGTGAAAACACTTTATTTATTGGAAAAAATCACCAATTTTGGAAAACGGTACTGCTCCTTTTAGAGTAAAAAAGCGCACAATTTTTCCAAATCTGCTTCAGAATGCTATTAAGCTTACAAATTTAGCATATATCCTTCTTATATTGTAGCCTAATATTGCACCACAAATAAGGGACAAATTAACTTCTATAAGAAAAAAACGTTATTCCCAAAACGTTATAAAAAATAAATTAACAACCCTCTGCACCTCGCCACAGCTCTGCTGTTGCGCCTACCTGCCCTAAGGGGTCTGATAAAGGTCTCACTATGACTCCAGTAACCTATCTCTCAGTTTGGGCCCAACCGAAGCTGAAGTTTGCTGCCTTCTTGTGAAAATCAACTGCGCATCTGAGGCACGAAAATTAGGCCCCGCCCATCATATGCGATGTACTCTCAGCCTCAAAAAAACGCAAGGAAGCGGTATAGAAACTAGCCATGTGGATTTAAGCATCCGAAATGTACAATAAAGCCATGTGAAACCCCCAGCACAATGCCCAACACCATGGATTATTAACCGTTTGAGCAAATAAAAACATTATGCTGCCCCAGTGTCTAACCATGCTGCCATCATTTTCTTGCTGCATTTAGCCCATAATTATTCATACACAGGTCTCCAGTAATACCCCTTCTTATGCCTATAGGTTTACTGCTTACCCCTTCCCTCTTTGGGAACTATGTCAGCCAGGTCTGATATATCACAGTCTCTTCAGAAATAAATAACTGAACATATCTCAATGCTTGTAGCATGAAAATGTTCCGCACACTGAAGATTTCTCTAGTACTCCTCAGCCATTCTGTGGGAACCCACATGGATCTTAGTGACATCAGCTAAGATCATCAACCTCCAGGCAGAAATCTTTTTCCATATGCTGCCTGAGGAAAATAGTACTCACCGGTACCATTTAAAATAAAAAAGTCTTGATTGAAGAAAATTAAAACTATCATTTTAACACCTCTTTCACTTTACCTCTTTCTATTACTAGTACAGGCAAAGAGAATGACTGGGGGTGGAGAGAAGGGAGGAGCTATATATACAGCTCTGCTGTGGTGCTCTTTCCCACTTCCTGTTAGCAGGAGGATAATATCCACAAGTAAGGATGAATCCGTGTACTCGTCGTATCTAGTAGAAGAAATACTGCACCAAGCAGTTTCTAGGGGTTAGAAATTGCAGTTGTGAGGTGTTAGGAAAAAAAACATCACTGAAAAGTGCCTTTACATTGCGGTCTACGAAAACTGTGTGTTCCCAGTAAATATATATGTATATGCTTAAACACATATATATTCATATGTTAATATGTATATATACACATATAAACACATAAATATATAACATGAAACAAGCAGAAACCCGAACGGGTATCTTAAAGGGACATTAAACACTTTGAGATGGTAATATAAAATGATAAATTGTATATATAAAACAACCCTGCAATATACTTATTTATTTTGTCCTCTTTGCCTGTAATTCCATTCTGAAATTGTGAGCTTTTCAGTTCCTGTTAGAAATGGAAGTGCAGAACACTGTTATATCCCACACAGACATTGGCTGCACACTCCAGTGACCTATTTATAACTGACTCTAATTGGCCACAGCAGAGAAGGTAACACAAGTTACAACATGGCAGCTCCCATTGTTTTATAGACACTAAAACTTTACACTTATTTTCTCACTATTTAAACAACTAATGAAACTTTAAAAAATAAATCTACATGTTAGTCATGGACTAATCTTTTCTTTGAATGCATCATTCTATCTAGCATGTATTTAGTGTTTAATGTCCCTTTAAGGGGGTGCACCAATCAAAATTAAAACAGCATATGTGCACAAAATTGTATATATGTTGTGCGGATGCTAAAATGTGGAAAAAGTAAAATATAAAAAATATAAAATATAGAGTTCGTAATCGACAGCGGATGATACGGAGGTATGTGTTTTTCTTAAAGTGAAATGAAGAGAAGGAGGCTGCTCCTCTTTAGAACCCGGTGTGTGGGGCAATCTGAGAAACTGAAGAAAAAAAAAGAAAAGGGTATATCGTACAGGTAAATCTGTGAACGTGCAAGTGATGTAAGGCTCACCAGATATCGTTGCCCCGTGCTATGACCAGTGCTAAAGAGCAGGCTAGCACTTCCAGCATCTAGTACACTGATCAAGGTCTCAGGTAGTAGATTTTCCCCAGGACTACTACCTGGGACCTTGATCAGTATACTAGCCACTGGAAGTGCTAGCCTGCTCTTTAGCACGGGTCATCGCACGGTGCGACGATATCTGGTGAGCCTTACATCACTTGTACGTTCACAGATTTACCTGTACGATATACACTCTCTTCTTTTTTGTCTTCACATAAATATATAAGTATATATTTACAGGGAACTGTATTCCTGGTTGTGCTACTTCTATTACTGTTTCTGCTGTTCTATGTGTACGACCCCTGTCTGTTTCCTTGACCCAGCCTTTGGATTCTGATTTAGTTCTGTTGTTGCCCGCAAGATTCTGACCTTTGGCCTGGACATTGTTTAACCCTTTGGATCCTGATTTCGCACTGTATTTAGCTTGCACAGTATTGACCTTTGGCCTGAACTAACCTTGATTTGTCACTTCCTGGCTCTAACCCTGCGTGCACGGGCAGTGTGTGTGTCATTGTCACTTTCCACCCTTAGGGTCCTTTCCTGGACTGACTTTACTACTCCTGTGACAAAGAGTGAGTGTATTTGTGTGTGCTAGTGTAAGAGAGAGTAGAGTATGTGAGAGCTTTAGTGTGTGAGAAAAAGGTAAGTGTATTAGATTGTGAATATCCATTTGCGAAATTGTGAATATCTATGTGCGAGTATGTGTTTTATGCTGCAAAAATGTTTTTGCTGTGTACAGTGAAAGAGTGTTCAGGTTTGGCCTGAACTAAAGGCGGTAACCCAGTATGACCATCCTGATACAGAACTGAATAATAAGGGGACAGATAAAATAGAACAAGGAATTTAAAATAGATGTTAAACTACTTAGCATTAATAATTTAATTAAATATTGCTACATTACATGAGGCCAGCTATAAACAGCCATCGTTATGATAAGGGGACTTTGGATAATCGCCAGTCCACTTCTCTGCACATCTATGACACTGCAAGAACCTCAGTGGCAGCTAAATCTTTCCTCCACTCACTTCCAGCCTGGGACCTAATCCAATGTCAAACTTCAATATACTCTGCTCTGTTCCATTGCTAGCAGAAGCTAGTTACAAGGATTGCTAAAGGGACATAATACGTGTAGGTAAAGGTAGAATAAAACACTCTATTGCGCTATAGAGGAAAGCTTCCTAAAAATTGGACACTTTCCCAAGTGAGAAGTACAAAGAGGTGGACAAAGGAAGCGCTAAAAGTTAAAATCCTCAAAGGACATAAAAATATATTGACCAAATGTTTGGGTGGTGGAAGGGGTATTATTCCATAAAACTGTTGTTTTAAATATCAAAAACAATGCTTTATTGTAGCAGCCAAATTGCATAAGTAAATAATTTTATAAAACAAGCTACTTGCATAAAAACATGTAAAATCACACAAAAACATGCATAGCTAGAATGTATTTAGTGTAGGTGTTGGTGTATTGCAGATTAAAAAACAAACAGAACAGATTCTCTGAGGTTACAAACTAACCAGTATATAGAATATATATATATATATATATATATATATATATATATATATATATATATATATATATATATATATACACACAGTATATGTGTGTGTGTGTATGAGTTGCGCATAAAATGAAAATAGCATATATGAAATAATAGTGGCATTAACGCTCTATATAAAAGTCATAACGATGTTCTGTAGGGTATGGAGTAGCAAGCTGGGGTTTCTTCCCCACCATAGCTCAAAAAGGGCCATGATAACCAAATGTTGAAGCACTTGAAAGCGATGCAGCAGATCTGCAAAAAAGCTGACTAGAAAATATCACCTGAACATCTCTATGTAAAAAAGGAAGATATTTTACCTCAAAAATTCCTCAGTAACCACATCCCATTGTAAAGGGACATTAAAGGGACAGTCTAGTCAAAATTAAACTTTTATGATTCAGATAGGGTATGCAATTTTCAACAACATTTCAATTTACTTTTATCATCAAATTTGCTTTGTTTCCTTGGTGGCATTTTTGGAAAGCTAAACCTAGCTAGGCTCAAACTGATTTCTAAACCTTTAAAAACCGCATCTTAGCTCAGAGCATTTTGAACGTTTTTCACAGTTAGACAGTGCTAGTTCATGTGTGTCATGTAGATAAACATTGTGCTCACTCCCATGGAGTTATTTAGGAGTCTGCACTGATTGGCTAAACTGCATGTCTGGCAAAACCACTGAGATAAGGGGGCAGTCTGCAGAGGCTTAGATACAAGGTAATTACAGAGGTTAAACATATATAAATATAACTGTGTTGGTTATGCAAAACTGGGGAATGGGTAATAAAGGGATCTATCTTTTTAAACAATACAAATTCTGGTGCAGACTGTGCCTTTAAGCAGCCAATCAGAATGCTAGTCTTGGGACTTACAAGGGAGTGTGCATCTGGCATGTGCAGGCACAGTCCTGTTATTTCCCTCAGTTTAATTTTCTAATGAAATCTTGCAATATTTCATTGAAATCTCATGAGATCACAGTAAAACAAAGTGTGTGACTGATCAAGCTGATTGGTTGATTTATTTATTTTTGCTTTTTTTTTCAACTTGCAGCTAGACAGCATCTGAAGTATAACTCTTTATAGAGGTATGAGGTAAAATATCGTCCTTTTTTTTTTTACATAGAGATGCTCAGGTGATATTTTCTTGTCCGCTTTTTACAGTTATAGTGCATCACTTTCAAGTGATTTAGCACATGGATATTCTCTCCTGACATAGTAACATCACAGTGCAGCTTTTTCTCCCTCTTCTATTGCAACCTAACATCCAGGTAATTGTAGTTACCAGGCACCAGGCTTGCTGGTAGAAGTGCATGGCTGAATACAACACAACCTTTTTAAAATGTTGCAGGGACAATGGGGCCAGTCCCCGAAAAGGGCACATATCATTTAGAAAACATAAATTATGCTTACCTGATCATTTCATTTCCATCTGTGGGAGGAGAGTCCACTGCTTCATTCATTACGTGTGGGAATTAAGAGCCTGGCCACCAGGAGGAGGCAAAGACACCCCAGCCAAAGGCTTAAATACCTCCCCCACTCCCCTCATCCCCCAGTCATTCTGCCAAGGGAACAAGGAACAGTAGGAGAAATATCAGAGTATAAATGGTGCCAGAAGATTAATAATAAATTTAGGTCCGCCCACCGGAGAAACGGGCGGGTGCAGTGGACTCTCCTCCCACAGATGGAAATGAAATTATCAGGCAAGCATAATTTATGTTTTCCATCTTAATGGGAGGAGAGTCCACTGCTTCATTCATTACTTGTGGGAAAAAATACCCAAGCTCTAGAGGACACTGAATGAAAAAAACGGGAGGGCAAAACGAGTTGGATCCTATACCTAGGGCACCACAGCCTGCAGAACCTTTATCCCAAAAGCTGCTTCCGTTGAAGCAAAGACGTCAAATTTATAAAAAAAAATTCAAAAGTATGTAAGGAAGACCAAGTGGCCGTCATACATATCTGCTCCATAGAAGCCTCATTCTTAAAGGCCCAAGAAGAGGCCACAGCTCCAGTCGAGTGAGCCGTAATCCTCTGAGGAGGTTTGTGTCCCACTGTCTCATATGCCAGACGGATCATACTCCTCAACCAAAAAGATAGAGAAGTGGCAGAGGCCCTTTGTCCCCTGCGCTTTCCTGAATACACAACAAATAAAAGTCTGTCTGAACTCCTTCGTGGCCTGAATATAGAACTTCAACGCCCTAACTACGTCCAGATTATGAAGTAATATACTTATATGCATTTGTGAATGGCTGATGGCTGTTACATGATACAGGGGGAATGGAGATAGACATAACTTAAAAATTTGTCAGAAAAAAAAAATCTACTACTCATTTGAAGTTTTGACTAAGGGGCCCATTTATCAAGCTTCGGATGGAGCTTGAAGGCCTGTGTTTCTGGAGAGCCTGCAGGCTCGCCGGAAACACCAGTTATGAAGCAGCGGTCTCAGAAGCCTGCTCTGAGCAGGCGGACAGACATCGCTGCAATTCAACCCGATCAAGCATGATCAGGTTGACACCCCCTGCTGGCGGCCGATTGGCCGCGAATCTGCAGGGGGTGTCGTTGCGCCAGCAGCTCACAAGAGCTGCTGGTGCAATGCTGAATACGTAGAGCGTATTGCTCTCCACATTCAGCGAGGTCTGTCGGACCTGATCCGCACTGTCGGATCAGGTCCGACAGACCTTTGTTAAATCCGCCCCCATGTGCCATTACGTTTTCTTTTTATCATGCATTTGTTTATTATGCAAACCTACTGTATTTACCGGTCCTTTAAGTATGGTGCTGTTAGCATGCAGGATATCAAATCAAAAGAAACTAAAATACCCCCTATTGGCATTCAGTATGAATCATGTCATCAGTAGGATGTGCAGGAGAAAACTACCTCTAGTAAAAGTGATAACAAGCATACAGAAAGTATATGTAATGAAAACAAGATAAATGTTTTGCCAAATTTGAAGCTATCAAAATGTAAGAATAAAATGCAACAATATGAACGGTTGGGGTGAATCAGGTTCTATGAAAACTACTTATCATTCTACATCTGGAGCATTGCCAGTTTTATTGCTGTTGTCAGAAATAGCCAACAGCTATGACATTCTAGGTACACTCTTGGATATTAATGTTTTACCTGACACAGCTTCTGAACACAAGCCTTAAGGATATCTTTGCTTAGTGTGCTAAAAGCTTGTTCCAGAATGATTTCCATTCTGAGGACTGAGATGTTTGTTCTCTAACATTCCAGCAGAAGAAAAGAATTACATCTCTTTACTACCTAAAGGGACACTGAACCCAAATTGTTTCTTTCATGATTCATATAGAGCATGACATTTTAAGCAACTTTCTAATTTACTCCTATTATCAAATTTTCTTCATTCTCTTGGTATCTTTATTTGAAATGCAAGAATGTAAGTTTAGATGGCAGCACATTGTTTGGTGAACAACCTGGGTTGTTCTTGCTCATTGTTGGATAAATTAATCCACCAATACAAAAAGTGCTCTCCAGAGTTTTGAACCAAAAAAGAAGCTTAGATGCCTTCTTTTTCAAATAAAGATAGCAAGTGAACGAAGAAAAATTTATAATAGGAGTAAATTAGAACGTTGCTTAAAATTGCATGCTCTAAATGAATCACAAAAGAAAAAAAATGGGGTTCAGTGTCCCTTAACACAACTGATAGTAAAATTATATTTACATAAATATCTCACACATGCATACACACACTCTTGCATACACACACACATGCATACACTCACACACTTATACCTACACACACGCTTGCATACACACACACACACATGCATACACAAACACATGCATACGCAAACATCTGCACACATGCATATGCAGACACACACACACATATATGCACACATATACATACACACACACTTGCATGCACAAACACACATATGCCTACACACATGCATATGCAAACACACACATATATTCATATATGCATATTCCCACACACACATGCATACACATAAATATGCATATGCATGCACACACGCTTGCTTGCATACACACACACACACACATGCATACACTCACACACGATTCAATGCACACATACACACACATATACCTACACACACATGCATACACAAAGACACACACATATGCATATTCACACATGCATTCGCACATATACACATGCATACACACACGCTCAAATGCATACGCATGAGTATGCACACACACACATATGCATACACACAGATATATACATGCATGCACACACACATGCATACACACACACATTCAAATGCATATGTACACACAAACATACACACACATATATGCATACACAAACATACATATATATAAATATATATATATATATATGCACATACACATACACAGCATACTTACACACATTCAACTTTGAACTAGTGAGATATGATACTTCACAGGGATATCAGAATTTGTATTCCTGATGCTTGTGAAAATTCTTAAAGGGACATAAAACAAGTTGGGATAGAGACAAAATATAATAATGTACTTTAAGTACTTTACCTGCAAATTTATACTGCAGTGCCTCGCCATTAACCCTTTCTTTTAAGTTTCTGAATTGTAAAGCTCTAACCCCCACACACATTTCCTTCTGTGGCTGTATCTATATCTATTGTTGTTTTGGTAGAAAGCAAAAGTGCATTAGGATTATCTGCTGGAGCAGGCTTTCTGTAAATACAATGCCTGTGTCTAAACATTGATAAGGGGGTGGAGTTGTCTTCTCCAGACAGTTTAGCTGTGTAATTCATTTTGCTCATTTTTGAAAATTATTTTAAAATACTTGCCAGCAATTTTTAAACATTTTTATATGCAAACTATTTTTGATTAATTAGCCCTTTTAGGATATGCACAGATCTCTATCCTGTTTTATGTCCCTTTAAACACCCCAGGACACCTATGGCAACAGACATCAGTAGTTTTCAAATTACAAACATTTACACAGATAATTTATTACAATGGTTACAGTTGTAATGATTCTTTTTCCACGTGTCGATGTACAAGATATCATGTACTGGGTGCCTAAAGCAACTATAAATGGTAATGGCAGGAACACACTCCAAAGATAAGCTGGAAAATATAAGTGAAGCGATGCTCAATGAATTTCAGTCATGATTTTGTCTAACAGCAAGGCCCCTCAGATCCCTCACTAGCATCTATTAATCTAGGCCAATATATATATATATACATATCTATATATATCTATATATATATCTATATCTATATATATATAATTATATACATATATAGGCGTACCTCAGAGATATTGCAGGCTCGGTTCCAGACCACAGCAATAAAGAGAATATAGCAATAAAGCGAGTCACACAAATGTTTTGGTTTCCCAGTACATATACAAGTTATATGTACACTATACTGTAGTAGTCAATTAAAGGGACATCATACTCATAAGCTAAATCACTTGAAACTGATGCAGTATAACTGTAAAAAGCTGACAGGAAAATATCACCTGAGCATCTCTATGTAAAAAAGGAAGATATTTTACCTCACAATCTCCTCAGCTCAGCAGAGTAAGTTCTGTGTAAAAAGTTATACTCAGCTGCTCCCAGCTGCAGGGAAAAAAAATTGAAGAAATGAACAGAAGCCAATCAGCATTAGCAGTGCTGAGGTCATGAACTCTTTCACTGTGATCTCATGAGATTTCATAGTAAACTTCCTTAAACTACAGCCCTACAGTAAAAGAAAAGATTGTACAGCAAATGCTGATGCCTATCATGGATTACGGTGACGTAGTATACGCACCTGCACCGCAAACTCACCTTAATAAACTTATTACATTGTATAACTCGTTCTGCAGCTTTGTGCTCCAATGTAACTACAGGACCCACCATTGTGACATGCTAAAAGAACTAAACTGGCTGATGCTAGAATCCAGACGCACCCTCCATCTTTCCTGCCTTGTCTTTAAGAGCCTTTCTGGGAAGCTCCCACCCTACCTGAGCAGAATGCTCTCCCCGGCTATTCCCACCTCCTATAACTTCCGATCCAGTACCAGCACATTATTTAGCTTGCCTCAATACAAAAAGAAAGCAGCTCAATCCTCCTTTTCCTACAGAGCGCCACAATTATGGAATGAGCTCCCGCACACTTTCAAACCTTCCCCAAGCCTAAAATCCTTTAAGAGATCCCTCTCTACATATCTCAAAACAGAATGCTCCTGTCATAGTTGATTATATATTTCCTACCTGTTCTATGTTAAATTTTTGCATATATATGTAATATATTATTATATTGTATTATTTTTGCATATATGTGTATTATTATTGCTTTTGTATTTTATTGTACCCTATTGTATCAATGCAATGTTTTGTGGTCCCAGGACATAGTTGAAAACGAGAGAAATCTCAATGTATCCTTCCTGGTAAAATATTTTATAAATAAATAAATAAACCGAATAGGGAAATAAAATGAGAGTGCACAAAGCTCATTCGGTCTCGGGACAGACATACTGATTTGCTGCTTAAAGTCCTTTGCAATGGGGTTTGAATACTTAGGACATTTTGAGGTAAAATATCTTTCTTTTTTACATAGAGATGTTCAGGTGATATTTTCTAGTCAGCTTTTTACAGTTATACTGCATCACTTTCAAGTGTTTCAACATTTGGGTATCATGGCCCTTTAAGTGTGCAATAGCATTATGTCTAAAAAAACAATGTACACACACACACACATATATATATATCGTGGCCGGACTTTTGGCCGACGGACACTTGGCCGACGGACACTTGGCCGACGGACATTTGGCCGAAACACAAGTGGCTGTCACATAACAGTCCGGCCACGAGATAGATAGATTTGATAGATAGATAGATACATAGATTAGATAGATAGATCAATAGATGCAATAGATACATTTGATAGATACGATAGATAGATTTGATAGATAAATAGATAGATTTGATAGATAGATAGTTTCCCAGACAGAGAATTACAAAACGTGCTGCCTAGGACCCATGGTAAGGTTCCCAGAGGCAGTTGCGGCGCCCGAGGCTGTGATTAGAACAGAGCACTCTGGAACGTATCTGCCCTCGGCCGAAATCGGAACATTCTTTAGCTTTCTGTCTGTCAGCCAAATGTCTGTCGGCCAAATGTCCGTCTGCCAAATGTCCTTCTGCCAAATGTCTTTCTGCATTTTGTCAGAGCACTATATATATATATATATATATATATATATATATACATACACTGTATGTGTTTTTTTATATATATATATATATATATATATATATATATATATATATATATATATATACGTTGATTGGAGTAGCCATGTTAGTCCAGAGATTTAGATATCAAAATAACAAGAGTATTGCATTGAGCAATGATACTTTTTTTATTGGACTAACTATACATTTATAAGATGACAAGCTTTCGGAAGAGTTCCTTCCTTTATCAAGTCTGAAGCAATACTAACCAATTCAATGGAATTTACAGATTGTATCTTAAAACACAGAATAGCTAAGAAGACAGTGCAGGGAGAGGAGGAGGTGTCGTAAAAATCATGAGGGGGGCTTAGGTAACAGGCAGACAGTGTCCAGTGTAGGAGAACAGACAGGGGAAATATATAGCTTTACATAGAGCATATACTGACATAAAGTTATATATCAACATTGAATCAATATCTATAGAGATGTGAAATTGTATATACAGGGGGAATACAAAAGTTAAGAAAAGACAAAAGTGTGGACATAGGCTTACCTGTGTACCTATGTATAAAGAATGTGGAATATACAATGTAATTGACTAAATGAAAGTACATTACAAAAAATTTTGATAATGTGTTAAGAATCCAGAGTCCACATTTAGTCCAGAATTAAACAGGTTGAAGTGCATTATCATTTTCATTTCAAAGGTTTTTCTTTCCATGGTGTTATTGAAGTTGCCTCTGAGAATTTTGATTTTGAGGTTTTGGATGGAGTGGTCAGGTTGGGTGAAATGGTGACCAACAGGGGTGCAGTATTTTGTTTCACAGTGGTTTTTGATTGAGTGTCTGTGTAAGTTCATTCGAAGGTGCAGTTTTTGGCTTGTTTCTCCAATATAGCATCCCATTTCACATGCAGTGCAATGTATCATGTATACCACATTTGCAGATATACATGAATATGCCCCTTTAATGTTGTAAGATTTATTATTGTGATTTGCTGTGCTGCTTTCACAAACGTGTTGACACAGTTTGCAGCGAGCTTTATAGCAGCACTTGGTTCCATTCTGAGTGTTCTTTTTCTCAAGGGGTAGCTTCCTATGTACCAGTTTCTGCTTTAGGTTAGGTGCTTGTCTGTATGCCAGGATTGGGGGTTTTGGAAAGATTTTTTTGAGTGTGGGATCCTCTAAGAGTAGTGGCTGTAAGTCTTTTATGATTTTTCGTATCCCTTCCACAGCAGGGTTGTATTTGACTACTAGTGGTATACGTGATATGTTTTTCTTCTCCCTGTATTGTAGTAAGTGTTCACGTGGGGTATTGAGGGCAGAGTTAATTTTTTTATTTATAATCCTTGTTTTGTAACCTTTTTCTCTGAATGATTGGGACAATGTGATGAGGTGTTTGTCACGGTCCTTGGTATCTGAACAAATTCTGTGGTATCTTGTAGCCTGACTGTAGATTATGGATTTTTTAATGTGATTGGGGTGGGAGCTGGAGCTGTGGAGGTAGCTGCATCTATCTGTTGGTTTCCTGTATACAGATGAGTGCAGTTTGCCATTTGTGATAGATATTGTTGTATCCAGGAAGTTGACACAGTCTCTAGAAAAGTTCATTTTAAGCTTGATTGATGCATGAAATAGATTAAATGATTTATGAAAATGTTCAAGGTTTTTTTCTCCTTCTGTCCATATGATGAAAATATCATCGATGTAGCGAAAGTATTTGAATGGTTTGTGAGGGTGAGTGGCTAGGAATCTCTGTTCTAAGTCAGCCATGAAGAGGTTTGCGTACTGTGGTGCCATTTTGGTGCCCATGGCTGTTCCCATGATTTGTAAGTAGATGGAGTGGTTGAAGATGAAATAATTGTGAGTAAGTATAAATTCTGTAAGTTTACTGACTGTAGAAGCACTATATGTCTGGTTAAGGCTGTTGCAGGAAAGAAAGTTTAAGCAGGCATCAATACCATCTTTATGTGGAATATTGCTGTACAGGGATTCCACATCCATTGTCACAAGTATAGTATCCTCTGGCAATTCTGTTATCTGGCTGATTTTGTTAAGAAAATCAGTGGTGTCTTTTATAAAGCTAGTGGTGTTAATAACTAAGGGCTTAAGAATATTCTCCACTAGGCCCGATAGTTGCTCAGTCAGAGTGTCCATGCCTGTTATTATTGGTCTTCCTGGGTTCCCTGGTTTGTGGATTTTTGGGAGCATGTAGAATGTCCCTATGCTTGGGTTAGAGGGCACCAGTTTGTCCAGTTTATGTTGCGTGTGTTTAGGGAATGTTTTAATTAGTTTTCTAAGTTGCAAAGTGTATTCCTGGGTGGGGTCCTTTTCCAGTTTTTTGTAATAAGTTTGATCTGATAATTGTCTATTTCCCTCTGTGATGTAGTCCTGTGTATTCATGATCACCACTGCTCCTCCCTTGTCCGCAGGCTTAATGGTAATGTTTTCATTATTTCTTAAGTTTTTTATAGCGTTTTTTTCTAAGTGTGAGAGGTTATACATTATTTTTTTCTGCTGTGTGTTGAGCAGAGATGCAGTTCTCAACCGGAAGCTTTCAATATAGCTGTCCAATTTTGTGTTGCGTCCTGGTGCAGGTGTAAAGATTGTGTTCTTTTTTCTTCCATTGTAGTCCTCCATAGTGCTGGTATTTTCTTTGTCATAGAAGAATTCTTTTAGCCGCAATCTCCTGAAGAATTCTTCTAAGTCTGAGTACAGTTGGATTTTGTCTAGATTTGTACTTGGACAGAATGATAATCCTTTACACAGTACTGATATCTCTGGCTCTGACAGGTGGTATTTTGAAAGGTTCACAATCCCTGAGTTTTCTGTGTGGTTTTCTTGGTTGGTGACAGTTTGTGTTTTAAATGAGGTGCTGTTATTGTCTGTGGACGTTTGGTCATTTGTTGTTGAAGTTGTAGTTAATCTGTCACCTGGAGCTCTGTTTTCTTGCATTTGGTGTTTTATTCTGTTTTGTGACAGGCATGCAAGTTTCTTCTTTTTCTTCTTGATAAAATTTTGTTTTGTGCACAACAACAAAATTTTATCAAGAAGAAAAAGAAGAAACTTGCATGCCTGTCACAAAACAGAATAAAACACCAAATGCAAGAAAACAGAGCTCCAGGTGACAGATCAACTACAACTTCAACAACAAATGACCAAACGTCCACAGACAATAACAGCACCTCATTTAAAACACAAACTGTCACCAACCAAGAAAACCACACAGAAAACTCAGGGATTGTGAACCTTTCAAAATACCACCTGTCAGAGCCAGAGATATCAGTACTGTGTAAAGGATTATCATTCTGTCCAAGTACAAATCTAGACAAAATCCAACTGTACTCAGACTTAGAAGAATTCTTCAGGAGATTGCGGCTAAAAGAATTCTTCTATGACAAAGAAAATACCAGCACTATGGAGGACTACAATGGAAGAAAAAAGAACACAATCTTTACACCTGCACCAGGACGCAACACAAAATTGGACAGCTATATTGAAAGCTTCCGGTTGAGAACTGCATCTCTGCTCAACACACAGCAGAAAAAAATAATGTATAACCTCTCACACTTAGAAAAAAACGCTATAAAAAACTTAAGAAATAATGAAAACATTACCATTAAGCCTGCGGACAAGGGAGGAGCAGTGGTGATCATGAATACACAGGACTACATCACAGAGGGAAATAGACAATTATCAGATCAAACTTATTACAAAAAACTGGAAAAGGACCCCACCCAGGAATACACTTTGCAACTTAGAAAACTAATTAAAACATTCCCTAAACACACGCAACATAAACTGGACAAACTGGTGCCCTCTAACCCAAGCATAGGGACATTCTACATGCTCCCAAAAATCCACAAACCAGGGAACCCAGGAAGACCAATAATAACAGGCATGGACACTCTGACTGAGCAACTATCGGGCCTAGTGGAGAATATTCTTAAGCCCTTAGTTATTAACACCACTAGCTTTATAAAAGACACCACTGATTTTCTTAACAAAATCAGCCAGATAACAGAATTGCCAGAGGATACTATACTTGTGACAATGGATGTGGAATCCCTGTACAGCAATATTCCACATAAAGATGGTATTGATGCCTGCTTAAACTTTCTTTCCTGCAACAGCCTTAACCAGACATATAGTGCTTCTACAGTCAGTAAACTTACAGAATTTATACTTACTCACAATTATTTCATCTTCAACCACTCCATCTACTTACAAATCATGGGAACAGCCATGGGCACCAAAATGGCACCACAGTACGCAAACCTCTTCATGGCTGACTTAGAACAGAGATTCCTAGCCACTCACCCTCACAAACCATTCAAATACTTTCGCTACATCGATGATATTTTCATCATATGGACAGAAGGAGAAAAAAACCTTGAACATTTTCATAAATCATTTAATCTATTTCATGCATCAATCAAGCTTAAAATGAACTTTTCTAGAGACTGTGTCAACTTCCTGGATACAACAATATCTATCACAAATGGCAAACTGCACTCATCTGTATACAGGAAACCAACAGATAGATGCAGCTACCTCCACAGCTCCAGCTCCCACCCCAATCACATTAAAAAATCCATAATCTACAGTCAGGCTACAAGATACCACAGAATTTGTTCAGATACCAAGGACCGTGACAAACACCTCATCACATTGTCCCAATCATTCAGAGAAAAAGGTTACAAAACAAGGATTATAAATAAAAAAATTAACTCTGCCCTCAATACCCCACGTGAACACTTACTACAATACAGGGAGAAGAAAAACATATCACGTATACCACTAGTAGTCAAATACAACCCTGCTGTGGAAGGGATACGAAAAATCATAAAAGACTTACAGCCACTACTCTTAGAGGATCCCACACTCAAAAAAATCTTTCCAAAACCCCCAATCCTGGCATACAGACAAGCACCTAACCTAAAGCAGAAACTGGTACATAGGAAGCTACCCCTTGAGAAAAAGAACACTCAGAATGGAACCAAGTGCTGCTATAAAGCTCGCTGCAAACTGTGTCAACACGTTTGTGAAAGCAGCACAGCAAATCACAATAATAAATCTTACAACATTAAAGGGGCATATTCATGTATATCTGCAAATGTGGTATACATGATACATTGCACTGCATGTGAAATGGGATGCTATATTGGAGAAACAAGCCAAAAACTGCACCTTCGAATGAACTTACACAGACACTCAATCAAAAACCACTGTGAAACAAAATACTGCACCCCTGTTGGTCACCATTTCACCCAACCTGACCACTCCATCCAAAACCTCAAAATCAAAATTCTCAGAGGCAACTTCAATAACACCATGGAAAGAAAAACCTTTGAAATGAAAATGATAATGCACTTCAACCTGTTTAATTCTGGACTAAATGTGGACTCTGGATTCTTAACACATTATCAAAATTTTTTGTAATGTACTTTCATTTAGTCAATTACATTGTATATTCCACATTCTTTATACATAGGTACACAGGTAAGCCTATGTCCACACTTTTGTCTTTTCTTAACTTTTGTATTCCCCCTGTATATACAATTTCACATCTCTATAGATATTGATTCAATGTTGATATATAACTTTATGTCAGTATATGCTCTATGTAAAGCTATATATTTCCCCTGTCTGTTCTCCTACACTGGACACTGTCTGCCTGTTACCTAAGCCCCCCTCATGATTTTTACGACACCTCCTCCTCTCCCTGCACTGTCTTCTTAGCTATTCTGTGTTTTAAGATACAATCTGTAAATTCCATTGAATTGGTTAGTATTGCTTCAGACTTGATAAAGGAAGGAACTCTTCCGAAAGCTTGTCATCTTATAAATGTATAGTTAGTCCAATAAAAAAAGTATCATTGCTCAATGCAATACTCTTGTTATTTTGATATATATATATATATATATATATATATATGTGTGTGTGTGTGTGTGTATTTATGTGTTTATTTGTGTATATACAGTATGAAGGGAAAATGCTGCTGATAGACACAGGGTTGCCACAAACCTTCAATTTGCGCAAACAGGGGGCACAGTTGCACAGGAGGCAAAGTATGCAATGATAAATGTGTGCATAGTATTGCTGCCTACTAGCTGCAATGCCGGCCGGAGATGACTGTCCATGTCCGTCCAGGCAGAGGTTAGTAAATCTAGCCCTATGTGCTAATTTTAATCGTATGATGTAAAAATAAGATTCTAGTAGTGGAAAATTTTACATTTAATTATATTTGACTTTTAATATTAGAAAATTATGAAAGAACTGCAATGTAGACAATTTACAAAATGAGTTACATAGACATAATTTATGACATAAGCGTCACAACTGTGTGTCAGCAGTACCATTTCCCCAAGGGGGATGTGGCTCCGGTTTTAAATTAATTCTTCACTGCGATAATAGTTTTCACACTTCATTGATGTCTAGGGGGAAAATATGTTAACGTTGTCGTAATATCCTAAGTCCACCTGTTTTTACTTTCAACTTGTAATACGCACGCTTCCCGATGCATGCAAAAGTTAACATTTTGCAAACTTAACTCTTGAATGTGAGTACTAAATAGCACGCCTCTTGTAATCTAGCCCTGTAATCTAGATGTGTAGGTACATGGATGATTAAAGGGACATTCCAGACAAAATTGAAATTTACACGGATGCATTTCAGTTTTTAAATGAGGAATTTTTGTAATATACATGTATTGCTTCTAATACAAGCTATAGCTGTTTCAAAACTTTAAGTATTCACTGTGCACCAGCATTTTATACACAGCACTTGCTCAGAAAGCCTAATCTGGTAGTGACTTATTTTGTTAATTGCTGTCATGAAAACAAGCCCCACTGGTGCTCTGAGCACATAATGAGGCCCATTTATCAAGCTCCGGATGGAGCGTGATGGCCCTGCAGGCTCGCCAGAAATACCAGTTATGAAGCAGCGGTCTAAAGACCGCTGCTCCATAACCTGTCCGCCTGCTCTGAGCAGACGGACAGACATCACCGCAATTCAACCTGATCGAGTACGATCAGGTTGATTGACACCCCCTGCTGGCGGCCGATTGGCCGCGAATCTGCAGGGGGCGCAAATCTGCACAAGAACTGCTGGTGCAATGCTGAATATGGAGAGCGTGTTGCTCTCCGCATTCAGCGAGGTCTGTCGGACCTGATCCGCACTGTCGGATCAGGTCCGACAGACCTTTGTTAAATAGGGGCCATAGTATTAAAAATGCTGGTGCACTGAGAATATCTAGCTATGCTTCACATGCACGTGCAGAGAAAAATGACAACACTAAAACTGTAATAACTTTTACTAGAAGCATTTTTGCCAATACATTTATAATGCAAATATGTTTCAATGAAAAAGATGTTATTTATCTATGTGCAATTAAATTTTGACCGTGATGTCCCTTTAAATGGGACTTGAATTCACACTTTTAATGACACAAATTAATGATTTTATACCCTAGCTAAAATAATTTTATAGGTTTTTACCACTTAGGGGCATTACTATGAGTCTAGAGTGACGATTCATAAAAAAGAAACAAATCTATGGGATATGAACTTACTCTCTTGCTGAGTTATACATCTAATGCATTAGTCAAGGCCTTGACAAATCCTTATACCAATAAACCACGGCCCCTAATATTTCTGGGTAACTATTCAGAATACTTTATTTGATGTACTGTATATCGCTGGCTCATAAAAAGGGGATATTGATCTAATTTATGTAAACAATTAAGGATCTAAAGGAAATGCCTCTGTGTGATGAAACCAATCTTTATTTTTATAGCTGTTTTACAAAGCATAATATAAAATAATTATATAAAATGTATAAGCAGTTGTAAAACAATAAATCAGTAATTAATTAAAGAAATGGTCTAGTCAAAATTAAAGTTTTATGATTCAGATAGATACAGGTGGCCCTCGTTTTACAACGGTTCAATTTACACCGTTTCAGAATAACAACCTTTTTTTCCAGTCATATGACTGCTATTGAAAAGCATTCAGAAGTAGTGCATTTATTAAAATAGCCAGTAGGTGGAGCTGTCCGCTTGTGTTGCAGCAAAGCCAAGCAAGCTGAAATTAATCAGTTTAACTAGACCTGAGCTATCGAGCAGATTTCAAAGGAAAAGATCTTCCTGTCTATAACTCAGTCCAGATTGGAATGCATAGAAAGAACAGTTTGCAGAAAAATGAAGTGAAGTCCGTGTTGTGTGATTCTTTTATTAGGTTTATAATGCTGTTTAGCAAATGTTTTTGTTCATTTAACTTAGTTTAATTATATATTCTGTGTTGTGTGATTATTTTATTAGGTTTATAATGCTGTCTAGCATTTAAAGTCTTCATTTCAAAGCTTTTAAAATAATGTATTAGGTGTTACTTATGACAATTTTGAGAGGGGCCTGGAACCTATCTCCCTCACTTCCCATTGACTTACATTATAAACTGGGTTTCAATTTACAACGGTTTCGATTTACAACCATTCCTTCTGGAACCTAACCCCGGCGTAAACTGAGGGCTACCTGTAATGCAATTTTAAGCAACTTTCTTATTTACTCCTATTAACATTTGTTTGTTGTTCTTTTGGTGTCTTTTTTTGAAAAATAAATAATTTAAGCATAGGAGACTGCAAATTATTGGTTCAGCACCTGGGAAGCACTTTCTGATTGGTGTCTAAATGTAGCCACCAATCAGAAAGCGCTACCCAGGTTCTGAACCAAAAATGGTCCGGCTCCTAAGCTTACATTCAAATAAAGATACCAAGAGAACAAAGAAAATTTGATAATAGGAGTAAATTAGAAAGTTGCTTAAAAATGCATGCTCTATCTAAATCATGAAAGTTTCATTTTGACTAGACTATTCCTTTAAGGCTGTTTTGTGATAAAACCAATCCAGGTGAAGAGATATAATAACTAGATGAGGGATGGCCAATGGCCTCATGCGGCTCTCTGCTAGTCTTTGTGGCCCTGGGAAAAAGCAGAACTAAGTATGTGTGCCATAGTTTGTGTGACACCTGGAAAAAGGAAAACTAGAAATGTGTGTTTTGAGGTGGCCAAAATTCAAAATATCCCTTTTTGAGGGGAGAACAGCAAATAGAAGCTACCCTGCAACCTTACCTATATCCCTGTGTCACTGGACATTTTAGGAAGAATATTATTATTCTTTGGGTGTTTAATAGTCATTAAATTTAGATGTGACCCTTAAAGGGACAGTATACGGTAAAATAGTTTTTCCCTTAATGTGTTTCCAATTACTTTTTTTTACCAACGGCAGAGTATAAGATGTACGAGAATTTGCTTTCTAAGGCCTAGATTTAGAGTTTGGTGGTAGCCGTGAAAACCAGCGTTAGAGGCTCCTAACGCTGGTTTTAGGCTACCGCCGGTATTTGGAGTCAGTCAGGAAAGGGTCTAACGCTCACTTTTCAGCCGCAACTTTTCCATACCGCAGATCCCCTTACGCAGATCCCCTTACGTCAGGATTTATTTTACAGGTAATTTTGTAATTATTTTAACTATTTTAGCTATTGTACCTGGTTAAAATAAATACAAAGTTGCCTGTAAAATAAATATAAATCCTAAAATAGCTATAATATAAATATAATTTATATTGTAGCTATATTAGGATTTATTTTACAGGTAAGTATTTAGCTTTAAATAGGAATAATTTATTTAATAAGAGTTAATTTATTTCGTTAGATTTAAATTATATTTAACTTAGGGGGGTGTTAGTGTTAGACTTAGCTTTAGGGGTTAATACATTTATTAGAATAGCGGTGAGCTCCAGTCGGCAGATTAGGGGTTAATGTTTGAAGTTAGGTGTCGGCGATGTTAGGGAGGGCAGATTAGGGGTTAATACTATTTATTATGGGGTTAGTGAGGCGGATTAGGGGTTAATAACTTTATTATAATAGCGGTGCGGTCTGCTCGGCAGATTAGGGGTTAATAAGTGTAGGCAGGTGGAGGCGACGTTGTGGGGGGCAGATTAGGGGTTAATAAATATAATATAGGGGTCGGCGGTGTTAGGGGCAGCAGATTAGGGGTACATAGGGATAATGTAAGTAGCGGCGGTTTACGGAGCGGCAGATTAGGGGTTAATAATAATATGCAGGGGTCAGCGATAGCGGGGGCGGCAGAATAGGGGTTAATAAGTGTAAGGTTAGGGGTGTTTAGACTCGGGGTACATGTTAGAGTGTTAGGTGCAGACGTAGGAAGTGTTTCCCCATAGCAAACAATGGGGCTGCGTTAGGAGCTGAACGCGGCTTTTTTGCAGGTGTTAGGTTTTTTTTCAGCTCAAACAGCCCCATTGTTTCCTATGGGGGAATAATGCACGAGCACGTTTTTTAAGCTGGCCGCGTCCGTAAGCAACTCTGGTATCGAGAGTTGAAGTTGCGTTAAATATGCTCTACGCTCCTTTTTTGGAGCCTAACGCAGCCATTCTGTGGACTCTCAATACCAGAGTTATTTTAAAGGTGCGGCCAGAAAAAAGCCAGCGTTAGCTACGCGGGTCGTTACCGACAAAACTCTAAATCTAGCCGTAAGGTTTATTTGTGTATATGAATTAGCTGATTTTGTGTTTTGAAGCCACATCCTAATAAAATTGTTTGAGCTTGTAGGTGTAATTAGATCTCATTACTTTATCACATTGTGTACATATACATGCTTACTTATCTTATATCTATCCGTAAACCAAAGACCAATACTTGGAGAGAACAATAGAAAATTAACATTTTATTGCCTTATCTCTTCTATACCCCACTGGGAGTATAATTTCTTATGCTGGCTATGTTTAAACAGCTTATCTATAGCTTGGACCTAAGGACAGAAACTTTAAGAATAGGTGAGGATACCACGGGCTAAATCAACTATTTAAAATGCCAATATAAGGGTAAAGGAAATGCTTGTAAACAATTTAATACAACTCCAGCAGGTAAAGTGGATCATTGAGAACAAATTAAAGGGGAGCAATATTTTGAGTAAACTGTCCCTTTACGGCTTAAAAAAAATCAATTATCTAGATTTTTTATAACCCTTTTATGGTTGTCTTCTCAATACTCTGGCTGAAGACACATAATAAACTAAGTTTTATTTTTACAAACCACAAACCTTTTATTTAAAAAAAAAAATAAAGAAAAGAAAAAAAACTGTACCATCAATATGGAACAGGTGTAATGAAAATGACACATACTCCATAGAGTAGAAGAACCGATAACGATATAACGCAAATGATGATCTGTAAATCATTTCCCATTTCCTTTGATATACTGCTTTTCTGGCATTTGCTTCAGACTGCAAAAATATTATTACACACAGACATCTAGCAGCACAACCAGTTGTATCAGCATGAAGTAATTCATAGGGAATATGGAAATGTAGGACACATCTCTTCTAAATATATATGTAGACAGTGCTTTTTTGTAAAAGAAAAGGTGCCAGTACTTATTGATTATTGATTGATATATTCTGCTCAGTAATTTTGAGAAAAGCAAGGGGACAAGATTATTTACAATGCTTTATGTATTTTGCAGCCTCATATTGTGAAAAGCTAGAGCATTTACATGATGAATACAAATATGACCTGTTATGAGTTGGCAGCGGTGGGGGAACTCAGTATTGGTGAGTACCCCACCCCCCACAAAAGCCCCTGTATGTATATATATATATATATTTGTATGTATGTGTGTGTGTATATATATAAATATATATATATAAAATTATGGATCCAAAAGATGCACTTGCCGTATTGTGAAAAATATTTATTACAAATGAGTGAACGTTTTCGGGGAGTAACCCCCATCCTCAGACTCTTGTGAGAATAAAAAGTGAAAAGAGTGACTTACCCAGTCGAGTGTTTATAGGAAAAGTGAAGGAGTTGGAAAAACGCCACCAGACTGCACGCCACGGCGCCCGAGCCTTACTTGGAAGTGCGGGTAAGGCTCGGGAGCCGTGGCATGCAGGCTGGTGGTTGACAGCACACATTGCTGTCATACCCAATAGTGCTTGCAGCGTTTTGGTTACATTCACAGTCGGTTAACAATAAATAGTTTTGAATACATTGATGATCCTTTCCTTTCCTAAAGCTTTAGGGGCCTATCTATCAAGCTCCAAACGGAGCTTAAGGGCCCGTGTTTCTGGCGAGTCTTCAAACTCGCCAGAAACACAAGTTATTCTAAAGACCGCTGCTCCATAACCCTGTCTGCCTGCTCTGAGCAGGAGGACAGGAATCGCCAGAATTCAACCCGATTGAGTACGATCGGGTTGATTGGCACCCCCATGCTGGAGGCCCATTGGCCGCGAGTCTGCAGGGGGCGGCGTTGCACCAGCAGCGCGTATTGCTCTCCGCATTCAGCGATGTCTGTTGGACCTGATCCGCACTGTCAGATCAGGTCCGACAGACATTAGTTAAATAGGCCTCTTAATCTGCTCGCTCTTGTGGACAAGGTTCAGAAAGAAAAAAAAATCTGCACAGGTTTTTTTTTTTGCGCCATGATTGAGCTCATTATGTGACCACCCTTTTATCTTGTGACGTACGTTATAACATGGCGGCTCCCAGTCAAACAGATAAGTTGAGATTTGGATTGTGAATTCAATCATGTCAAATTCACTTAAAAAGACCTGATCCTGCTAATATAATGCAGACTGTTGTTGTAGCAGTATAAATGTTAATATTACTATAGTAATTGGTGAAACTACGAGGTGTTTAGGGTCCTTTTAACTCCTTAATGACCAGCGCCATACCCTGTACATCGCTACAGTCCTGGGCTTTTCTCTGCCGCAATGTCGTTTAAAATAGCGAGATTGCGCTATTTCTGCATGCCCCACAAGTGGGGCACTGCAGAAATAGAGTTGCAGAGCTACCGATGCTTTCTCTGCATCCGACAGCGGTGGTGCCGATCATTGGTGGGTGGAAGGGTAAGGAGGGAGGCGGGTGGGTGGCCCATCGCTGTAGGGGGCGGGAGGAGGGAGCGGGAGTGGGTGGGACCACTAAGCCACACTACAGGCAAGGGTAAAATAAAATAAGAGCCACGTCAGTGAGGTCGGAAGGAGGGGCAATGAGGGGGATCCTATGTGGGATCCGTTGACGGAAAGGGATCTGGGAGGGGTAGGGTATTGAGGGGGGGGGCAGCTACACTACAGAAAAAATGGGTATTATAATTATTTTTATTTTTTTTAAATGCCTAACTTGCAGCTAACTGGGTACTGTATATTTATTAACAAATCAAATTTTTAAAAAAAATAAATGTTTCTTCTGTTATGTGTGATCAGTCCACGGGTCATCATTACTTCTGGGATATAACTCCTCCCCAACAGGAAATGCAAGAGGATTCACCCAGCAGAGCTGCATATAGCTCCTCCCCTCTACGTCAGTCCCAGTCATTCTCTTGCACCCAACGACTAGATAGGATGTGTGAGAGGACTATGGTGATTATACTTAGTTTTTATGACTTCAATCAAAAGTTTGTTATTTTAAAATAACACCGGAGCGTGTTATTACTTCTCTGGCAGAGTTTGAGGAAGAATCTGTCAGAGTTTTTTACTATGATTTTAACCGGAGTAGTTAAGATCATATTGCTGTTCTCGGCCATCTGAGGGAGGTAAAGGCTTCAGATCAGGGGACAGCGGGCAGAGGAATCTGCATTGAGGTATGTAGCAGTTTTTATTTTCTGAATGGAATTGATGAGAAAATCCTGCCATACCGTTAAAATGACATGTATGTATACACTTCAGTATTCTGGGGATGGTATTTCACCGGAACTACTCTGTTAAAGGTCACTAATCCTTTTTAATAACTATTTATCATGTTAAACGTTTTTGCTGGAATGTAGAATCGTTTACATTGCTGAGGTACTGTGTGAATAAATATTTGGGCATTATTTTCCACTTGGCAGTTTTTTGGCTTTATTTGTGACAGTTTCGTTTCTCTTCACTGCTGTGTGGGAGAGGGAGGGGCCGTTTTGGCGCTCTTTGCTACGCATCAAAAAATACCAGTCAGTTACTTTTATTTTTCCTGCATGATCCGGTTCATCTCTGATAGATCTCAGGGGTCTTCAAACTTCTTTGAAGGGAGGTAAATTCTCTCAGCAGAGCTGTGAGAATTCTTATAGTGACTGTGAATAAAAACGTTGCTTTGTATTTTTTATGTCAAATTTAATTATTGTTATTTTACTAATGGGAACAAACCTTTGCTAAAAGTTTTGTTGTTTTAAAGTTTGATGCTATAACTGTTTTTCAGTTCACTATTTCAACTGTCATTTAATCGTTAGTACCTCTTTGAGGCACAGTACGTTTTTTGCTAAAAAAGATTATAACCAAGTTGTAAGTTTTTTGCTAGTGTGTTAAACATGTCTGACTCAGAGGAAGATATCTGTGTCATTTGTTCCAATGCCAAGGTGGAGCCCAATAGAAATTTATGTACTAACTGTATTGATGCTACTTTAAATAAAAGTCAATCTGTACAATGTGAACAAATTTCACCAAACAGCGAGGGGAGAGTTATGCCGACTAACTCGCCTCACGCGGCAGTACCTGCATCTCCCGCCCGGGAGGTGCGTGATATTTTGGCGCCTAGTACATCTGGGCGGCCATTACAGATAACATTACAAGATATGGCTACTGTTATGACTGAAGTTTTGTCTAAATTACCAGAACTAAGAGGCAAGCGTGATCACTCTGGGGTGAGAACAGAGTGCGCTGACAATGCTAGGGCCATGTCTGATACTGCGTCACAGCTCGCAGAGCATGAGGACGGAGAGCTTCATTCTGTGGGTGACGGTTCTGATCCAAACAGATTGGACTCAGATATTTCAAATTTTAAATTTAAATTGGAGAACCTCCGTGTATTACTAGGGGAGGTCTTAGCAGCTCTCAACGATTGTAACACCGTTGCAATACCAGAGAAACTGTGTAGGTTGGATAAATACTTTGCGGTACCGGCGAGTACTGACGTTTTTCCTATACCTAAGAGACTAACTGAAATTGTTACTAAGGAGTGGGATAGACCCGGTGTGCCGTTCTCACCCCCTCCAATATTTAGAAAGATGTTTCCAATAGACGCCACCACTCGGGACTTATGGCAAACGGTCCCCAAGGTGGAGGGAGCAGTTTCTACTTTAGCTAAGCGTACCACTATCCCGGTGGAGGATAGCTGTGCTTTCTCAGATCCAATGGATAAAAAATTAGAGGGTTACCTTAAGAAAATGTTTGTTCAACAAGGTTTTATATTACAACCCCTTGCATGTATCGCGCCGATTACGGCTGCGGCAGCATTTTGGATTGAGTCGCTTGAAGAGAACCTTAGTTCATCTACGCTAGACGACATTACGGACAGGCTTAGAGTCCTTAAACTAGCTAATTCCTTCATTTCGGAGGCCGTAGTACATTTAACCAAACTTACGGCTAAGAACTCAGGATTCGCCATACAGGCACGTAGGGCGCTGTGGCTAAAATCCTGGTCAGCTGATGTTACTTCTAAGTCCAAATTACTTAATATACCTTTCAAGGGGCAGTCTTTATTTGGGCCCGGTTTGAAAGAGATTATCGCTGACATTACAGGAGGTAAGGGCCACGCCCTACCTCAAGACAAAGCCAAAGCTAAGGCTAGACAGTCTAATTTTCGTCCCTTTCGGAACTTTAAAACAGGAGCAGCATCAACCTCCACTGCACCAAAACAGGAAGGAGCTGTTGCTCGTTACAGGCAAGGCTGGAAGCCTAACCAGTCCTGGAACAAGAGCAAGCAGGCCAGGAAACCTGCTGCTGCCCCAAAGACAGCATGAACCGAGAGCCCCCGATCCGGGACCGGATCTAGTGGGGGGCAGACTCTCTCTCTTCGCCCAGGCCTGGGCAAGAGATGTTCAGGATCCCTGGGCTCTAGAGATCATATCGCAGGGATACCTTCTAGACTTCAAATTATCTCCCCCAAGAGGGAGATTTCATCTGTCAAGGTTGTCAACAAACCAGATAAAGAAAGAAGCGTTTCTACGCTGCGTACAAGATCTGTTATTAATGGGAGTGATCCATCCGGTTCCGCGGTCGGAACAAGGACAAGGGTTCTACTCAAACCTGTTTGTGGTTCCCAAAAAAGAGGGAACTTTCAGGCCAATCTTAGATTTAAAGACTCTAAACAAATTCCTAAGAGTTCCATCGTTCAAAATGGAAACTATTCGGACAATCTTACCCATGATCCAAGAGGGTCAGTACATGACCACAGTGGATTTAAAGGATGCTTACCTTCACATACCGATCCAACCAAGGTGCTAATGTAGCCTAGTGGTTAGCTTTGTGGCTTTGCAGCTCAAAGGTTGCTGGTTCAGATCCAGGTGCTGGATGACCGTTTTTTTATCTAAGGTTTGCCTTCTTAGACAGGCACTACCAGTTCGTAGCTCTTCCATTCGGATTGGCTACGGCTCCAAGAATCTTCACAAAGGTTCTGGGTGCCCTTCTAGCGGTACTAAGACCGCGAGGGATTTCGGTAGCTCCGTACCTAGACGACATTCTAATTCAAGCTTCAAGCTTTCAAACTGCCAAGTCTCATACAGAGTTAGTTCTGGCATTTCTAAGGTCGCATGGATGGAAAGTGAACGAAAAGAAGAGTTCTCTCTTTCCTCTCACAAGAGTTCCATTCTTGGGGACTCTTATAGATTCTGTAGAAATGAAGATTTACCTGACAGAAGACAGGTTAACAAAGCTTCAAAATGCATGCCGCGTCCTGCATTCCATTCAACACCCGTCAGTAGCTCAATGCATGGAGGTGATCGGCTTAATGGTAGCGGCAATGGACATAGTACCTTTTGCACGCCTACACCTCAGACCGCTGCAATTATGCATGCTAAGTCAGTGGAATGGGGATTACTCAGATTTGTCCCCTACTCTGAATCTGAATCAAGAGACCAGAAATTCTCTTCTATGGTGGCTTTATCGGCCACACCTGTCCAGGGGGATGCCATTCAGCAGGCCAGACTGGACAATTGTAACAACAGACGCCAGCCTACTAGGTTGGGGCGCTGTCTGGAATTCTCTGAAGGCTCAGGGACTATGGAATCAGGAGGAGAGTCTCCTTCCAATAAACATTCTGGAATTGAGAGCAGTGCTCAATGCCCTTCTGGCTTGGCCCCAGTTAACAACTCGGGGGTTCATCAGGTTTCAGTCGGACAACATCACGACTGTAGCTTACATCAACCATCAGGGAGGGACAAGAAGCTCCCTAGCAATGATGGAAGTATCAAAGATAATTCGCTGGGCAGAGTCTCACTCTTGCCACCTGTCAGCAATCCACATCCCGGGAGTGGAGAACTGGGAGGCGGATTTCTTGAGTCGCCAGACTTTTCATCCGGGGGAGTGGGAACTTCATCCGGAGGTCTTTGCCCAAATACTTCGACGTTGGGGCAAACCAGAGATAGATCTCATGGCGTCTCGCCAGAACGCCAAACTTCCTCGCTACGGGTCCAGATCCAGGGATCCGGGAGCAGTTCTGATAGATGCTTTGACAGCACCTTGGAACTTCAGGATGGCTTATGTGTTTCCACCCTTCCCGCTGCTTCCTCGATTGATTGCCAAAATCAAACAGGAGAGAGCATCAGTAATTCTAATAGCACCTGCATGGCCACGCAGGACTTGGTATGCAGATCTAGTGGACATGTCATCCTGTCCGCCTTGGTCTCTACCTCTAAGACAGGACCTTCTGATACAGGGTCCATTCAAACATCAAAATCTAACTTCTCTGAAGCTGACTGCTTGGAAATTGAACGCTTGATTTTATCAAAACGTGGTTTTTCTGAGTCGGTTATTGATACCCTAATTCAGGCTAGGAAGCCTGTTACCAGAAGGATTTACCATAAAATATGGCGGAAATACCTATACTGGTGCGAATCCAAAGGTTACTCCTGGAGTAAGGTTAGGATCGCTAGGATACTGTCTTTTCTACAAGAAGGTTTAGAAAAGGGTTTATCAGCTAGTTCATTAAAGGGACAGATTTCAGCTCTGTCCATCTTGTTACACAGACGTCTGTCAGAAAATCCAGACGTCCAGTCCTTTTGTCAGGCTTTAGCTAGGATCAAGCCTGTGTTTAAAGCTGTTGCTCCACCATGGAGTTTAAACTTAGTTCTTAACGTTTTACAGGGTGTTCCGTTTGAACCCCTTCATTCCATTGATATAAAAATGTTATCTTGGAAAGTTCTGTTTTTAATGGCTATTTCCTCGGCTCGAAGAGTCTCTGAGTTATCAGCCTTACATTGTGATTCCCCTTATCTGATTTTTCACTCAGACAAGGTAGTTCTGCGTACTAAACCTGGGTTCTTACCTAAGGTAGTCACTAACAGGAACATCAATCAAGAGATTGTTGTCCCATCCTTGTGTCCAAATCCTTCTTCAAAGAAGGAACGTCTTTTACACAATCTGGATGTAGTTCGTGCCCTCAAGTTCTACTTGCAGGCAACTAAAGATTTTCGCCAAACTTCTTCCTTGTTTGTCGTTTACTCTGGACAGAGGAGAGGTCAAAAAGCTTCTGCTTCCTCTCTCTCTTTTTGGCTTCGTAGCATAATACGTTTAGCCTATGAGACTGCTGGACAGCAGCCTCCTGAAAGAATTACAGCTCACTCCACTAGAGCTGTGGCTTCCACTTGGGCCTTTAAGAATGAGGCCTCTGTTGAACAGATTTGCAAGGCTGCAACTTGGTCTTCACTTCATACTTTTTCCAAATTTTACAAATTTGACACTTTTGCTTCTTCGGAGGCTATTTTTGGGAGAAAGGTTCTTCAGGCAGTGGTTCCTTCTGTATAATGAGCCTGCCTTTCCCTCCCGTCATCCGTGTACTTTTGCTTTGGTATTGGTATCCCAGAAGTAATGATGACCCGTGGACTGATCACACATAACAGAAGAAAACATAATTTATGCTTACCTGATAAATTCCTTTCTTCTGTTGTGTGATCAGTCCACGGCCCGCCCTGTTTTTAAGGCAGGTAAATATCTTTTAAATTATACTCCAGTCACCACTTCACCCTTGGTTACTCCTTTCTCGTTGATTCTTGGTCGAATGACTGGGACTGACGTAGAGGGGAGGAGCTATATGCAGCTCTGCTGGGTGAATCCTCTTGCATTTCCTGTTGGGGAGGAGTTATATCCCAGAAGTAATGATGACCCGTGGACTGATCACACAACAGAAGAAAGGAATTTATCAGGTAAGCATAAATTATGTTTTTTTATACTGGCAGACTTTCTGCCAGTACTTAAGATGGGGGTGAACTTTGGGGGGTGGGGAAGGGAAGACAGCTGTTTGAGAGGGGTCAGGGAGGAATCAGGGGGTGGGATGTGTCAGGTGGAAGGCTAATCTCTACACTAAAGCTAAAAGTAACCCTACAAGCTACCTAATTAACCCCTTCACTGCTGGGCATAATACAAGTGTGGTGCACAGCGGCATTTAGGCGCCTTCTAATTACCAAAAAGCAATGCCAAAGCCCGATATGTCTGCTATTTCTGAACAAAGGGGATCCCAGAGAAGCATTTACAGCCATTTGTGCCATAATTGCACAAGCTGTTTGTAAATAAGTTTGGTAAGAAACCTAAAATTGTGAAAAAGTGGCATGAAATATATCAAAATGGGCCTAGATTAATACTTTAGGCTGTCTACTAAAAAAATATATAGTTTTTTTGGGGAAGTTTTTGTCTGAAATGCCCAGTCCTTAAGGGGTTAAGAATAAAGCAAAATGGGCCTTGCCTAGCAGACGGAAGTCAGGTTCCACTATCTTATGTCCAGACGCTCTGTATCATTTAAATTTCTAGGGGCCGATTTACCAAGCCCCGAATCGGCCCCAATGCCTCTGTTTCTGCGCGAGCCTTCAGCCTCGCCAGGAAAAGGAGTTAAGAAGCAGCGGTCTTAAGACCACTGCTCCTTAACTCGTCCGCTACCTCTGAGGCGGCGGACAGCAATTCACCAGACTGCATATGATTGGGTTGATTGACACCCTCTGATAGCGGCCCATTGGCCGCAAATCTGCAGAGAGAGGCATTGCACAAGCATTTCTAGTGAAATGCTTGTGCAATGATAAATGCCGACAGTGTATCAATGTCTGGCGGACATGATCACTACAGCGGATCATGTCCGCCAGACACATGATAAATCGGACCCCTAGTGTGAATTTAGCTGTGTGAACAAATAGTTGTGATACCATTAAAGGGACATAATACCCATATATTAAATCACTTGAAAATGATGCAGCATAACTGTAAAAAGCTGACAAGAAAATATCACCTGAACATCTCTATGTAAAAAAGGAAAATATTTTTCCTCAAAATGTCGTCAGCTCACAAAAGTAAGTGCTCAGAAACAGTTATATTTTAGCTACTGTCCAGCTGCAGCTTTGAAACAAACTAGTCAATCAGCACCAGTAGGTCATACATTGCTTTATTGTAATCTCATGAGATTTCACTGAAAGCTTGTGAGATTTCATAGAAAACTTCCTCAAGCTGAGTAGGGAAATAACATGACTGTGCCTGCACATGCCAAATACACACGGCCCCAGGACTAGCATCCTGATTGGCTGTTTAATGTCCCTTTACAATGGAATGTGGCTACTGAGGACATTTTGATGTAAAATATCTTCCATTTTTACATGGAGATATTCAGGTGATATTTTCTAGTCAGCTTTTTACAGATATGCTGCAGCCCTTTCAAGTACTTCAACATTTTGGTATCATGTCCCTTTAATGTAGGACTATAAATATCCCATAAAGAATATGCTTTAAAGGGACAGTATTGTATTATTATTTTTTTAAATCACTGCTTCTAAAAAATATATTTTAAAATGTAATATAGTTTAATATGATGTGTTGTGTTTGTTGGGTGTATAATTTTTCCCTAAAGGGTGCAATTTGTCATTATCAATTTAGCCCACAGATAAGTTACGGACAAGCAAGCACTTCCTGTTCGTTTCAAAAACAAAGATGTTTAGCTAAAGGCAAGCGACCTACGTGTATAGTTGACAATCACATGCCCATGTCCACTCAGAAGCACAGTTAAGCACATAGGTATAGGCAAGAATACTGAGATACGAAAATTCTTATTTTATGTCCTAGACACATATATTCTTTTAAAATGTAAATTGTTATTTAAATAATAATCCTTAAAGTTAATTTCATAGACTGTGTTCCCTTTCTCCTAACACACCTGAACTGATTTAATTCTATGTCATAAGACTATGTATGTGAGACTGTCTGGATCTGTCTGCTTGTATTTGCAGAGTTGATCTGTGGCTGGAATCTTGCTGCAGCGGTAAAGCTCTAAGCAATGAAAAGGCTCAGTGACTTTATACTGCAGGTATACAGGTATTGGAAATCTTGTGGATCGGATCAGGACCGAATTGACAATCACATATTGATCGGGTCAGTAATTTGAAGCAAACATTGCATGACCTGACAATCTTTTAGTATAAAACTGACCGTGTGAGAAAATTGGAGCAATCAGAAAAGGTCTTGGCAATCTCCTGGTCAGGAAAAGGCTGGGTCAGCAACATGAACCAATCAGAACAGCACCTGACAATCTTGCAATTTAGAACAGAGCAGGTCAGAAACGTGGAGCAATCAAGACTTGACAATCAGACAGGATCAGAAGCCATTTACAGACTGAGGACAAATACATTTATTGCAAAGGCAACTGTCATATGAAATGGCTCTCAATTTATACATATAAGCATCAGATCTTCCTGTTTGATGCTTCTTTTTATGTGACATTAGCATTATGCACAAGGTAGTGCTCCAGGACAGTGTTGTACGATAACATGGCAGTGGCTGTATAAAAATGTACAGACAGTGCGTCACCCACGCTGAAAAATAATGCTGACAGAGCATGGTGACCCAGTAGGTGAGTAGGCACGAGTGACACCATTGGCAGACTGGTACAGATTTGCAGAAGTACAGGCAGACCTTTCAGCTAATCAATAATTCCACACACATCTCAGTGTTTTAATACTCAGTGTGATATACAACACGTTCAATGCACAGCTCAGCCAAGACCTGCAGTGGGAGGAGGAGAACAGCTCTTGTTGCTCCTGAATATTCCGTTTTGTAGACTGTTTTAGGGGTTCAGATTCCCTACACTTTAGATCTTTGGCGTATAATCAATCTGCACATTCTCCTGACTAATTATAGCTGAAATAGAAGTCATAAAGTTCTACCGACCTGTAGTCTTGGTGTCATTTAAATGGTTAATCTTACAAAGCACCAAGTATTTATTCAGCCTAAGTTATATACATTTCTACACAACTAAAAGTCTATTTCCTAATATTTTCATTTCCCTTTGATTGATTTTGTAAACTGTGTAATGCCCTTAGAAGAAAATTATACTCTGATGAAAACATTAAACCTTTCCGATTATCCAAAACACATTCAAACTCATCTTGATTTGAGTTTTGTTCCTTAGATGAAAAACAACTTACAATAGCTCTAGTATAATGTTTTCTGCAGGGGTGAGACAGGAGATTTGTCAGCATCACAGCAAGGCTCTAATAACCAGCCAGAGAATAATTTCAGTACAGCACAGTAGCATTAACATACTGAGCACAAAGCCGTATACAGTAGATCTCCTGCATCCATTTCTATCTATCATTTAAGCCAATCAATATAGGGAGCAAGGGGGTAAAATAAATGTGTGGTGTGGATGTACTGTACTTTGTATTATCAAATCTATATAAAAAATAAATAAGTAAATGCGTGGTATTCCAAACCCTTACATATCAGCACTAATTTTGAGCTTCATTACGAATATTCTGTTTAAGAAAACTAAATGTACCCTGTTTAAAACACATTCGGCTAGATTACGAGTTTTGCAGTACGGCTATTAACGCTAAAAAATAGGCGATTACACTGGAATGGCCAGTAATGCATATTACGAGTTGCAGCGGTATAGCAATACCACAAGCCTTTTAGCCTGTAATGCAACGTCAATTTCGCACTAAAAAAAAAGACGTTTGAGTGTGCGATTTTCCATAGCGCCGTATTACAGGTTGGGCGGGCCGGCTAAAATGCTTGCATTACAGCCGATACCGACACGATCCATACCACCATCTGAGGCCAGTAGTTATGGATTTTGCAAAACAAAAATGTTTCACAAAACTCATAACTAAACTGTTACAAAGTACACTAACACCCATAAACTACCTATTAACCCCTAAACCGCCGCCCTCCTGCATCGCAAACACTATATTAAATGTATTAACCCCTAATCTTCCATCCACTCACATCGCGACTATTAAATAAACCTATGAACCCCTAATCCCCCGCCTCCCGACATCGCTAACACTATATAAACCTATTAACCCCTAAACCGCCGGCCACCCACATCGCTAACACTATAATAAAGTATTAAAGGGACACTAAACCCAAAAATTTTCTTTCGTGATTCAGAAAGAGAATTCAATTTTAAACAACTTTACAATTTACTTCTATTATCTAATATGCTTTATTTTTTAGATATCCTTTGTTAAAGAAATAGCAATGCACATGGGTGAGCCAATAACACGAGGCATCTATGTGCAGGCACCAATCAGCAGCTATTGAGCCTATCTAGATATGCTATTCAGCAAAGAATATCAAGAGAATGAAGCAAAATAGATAATAG